>NC_136312.1:4280087-4437303 GCF_964198595.1 Lampetra fluviatilis | reverse complement strand
CCATAAGCGAACATTGCCCATTGACTTACATTGCCCATATATCTTCTTGGTTCTTTCGGTAAAGTCACGGAGAAGGGAAGTAATAAAATAATAAAAATAAAACATAATAAAATGAAATAATTCTCACGACGTTTCGGCTACAACGCAAGCAGCCGTCTTCAGGTGAAGAATGAGACACTACCAAGCTAGGAGCTTAAATATAAACTGGGTTGGAGGAGGAAGAGCGCCTTAACAAAAAATTCCTCTTCATATGCACAGTCTTTTTTGTTAAGGCGCTCTTCCTCCTCCAACCCAGTTTATATTTAAGCTCCTAGCTTGGTAGTGTCTCATTTTTCACCTGAAGACGGCTGCTTGCGTTGTAGCCGAAACGTCGTGAGAATTATTTCATTTTATTATGTTTTATTTTTATTATTTTATTATTTCCCTTCTACGTGACTTTACCGAAAGAACCAAGAAGATGAATCCCTGCAGTCACGAAAGCTTTAAATCGAAATTGCCCATATACTTACATTGCTCACCGACTTACATTTCTCAAAGACTAACTTTACCCTAGATTTGAAGTTTTCGTGACTGCAGGGATCCATACTCTTTGGTTCTTTCGGTAAAGTCACGTAGGTATAAAAGAAAATGAATTAAATCACGAAGTTTCGGGCACAACACAAGCGTCCGTCATCAGGTGAGACCTGGAAGGTGGGCGGGGCGAAGGGCGGAGCCCGAGGTTCTTCGAGTGTTGGTGTCACGAAGATCCACGTCTGGGAGAAGAAGCCTCTAGCCACGCGGTCCGGGATAGCGAACCGTGTCTAGTTCTGCCGTAGCGTGGCGAGATGGGCATTCGAGACCCGAGTGTAGATCGTGTTAATGTGTTGCGTGTTAATGCGGAATAAATAGTGTTGCTCCCAAGATAACGTCTGCGACTCCACTTGTGCACTACACTACTGCCATCGCAGTCCCATCACATTGTCTCACTGCTGTTATTATTTACTAATACTTGTTTATTCATAATTATGTTATGTGAGCTGCCATCAAAGTACCCCCCCCTCACCACCACCACCCCCGCCCCCTCCACAGGGGGTCACGCGCTCGCTCCCACGAGACAGAGGGAGACACACGGAGACACAACGAGTCACACGGCGACACGCGGAGACCTGACGAGACAGGCACTTGGAGACACGACGAGAGGGGCACGTGGAGACACGCGCAGACTCAACGAGACAGACACTTAGAGACACGACGAGAGGGACACGTGGAAACACGCGCAGACTCAACGAGACAGACACGCAGAGACTCAACGAGAGGGACACGTGGAGACTCGACGAGAGGAACACGTGGAGACACGCGGAGACACGACGAGAGGGACACGTGGAGACACGACCAGAGGGACACGTGGAGACGCGGAGACTTGACGAGACAGGCACTTGGAGACACGACGAGAGGGACACGTGGAGACACGACGAGAGGGACACGTGGATACACGCATAGACTCACAGGTGGAGACACGCGGAAACTTGAGACCCCTGGAGACTCAACGACACAGACACGTGGAGATTCAAACGGGGCGCACGGAGCACAGACACACCGAGAGACACGTGGACACGCTCACAAAAGAGAGACATACTGAGACAGGTTCAAGCCGAGACACAGACGCACGGGAGACACCACCGAGACATCCCCGCTTATATACATTTAGACACGTAGGGACAGACACACGTAGGGACAGACACGAAGACAAGGAGTCGCAAAAAAGTTCTGGATAATAACACGTACAGAGACACAGGCAGACGGGCAGACTTAGACATATCGAGATATCGACAGAGAAGGAGACGTAAAACAATGGCACACATAGAGTGATACGTAAGAGACCCAAGCAGACAGACACGCGGAGACACTAAGACATATTGAGACTCACAGAGGCAGAAAGAGAGAGAGAGACACACACACTCAGCCACGCTGAAATGAACACGGGTAGACACGCCGAGACACAGTGACACACACTGGGACACGCGCAGACACGGGGAGTTCACACAGAGACACGGCGGGAGGGACACACAGAGACTCAACGAGACGCTGAGACAGAGAGACACGCGCAGACACGGGGAGTTCACACAGAGACACGGCGGGAGGGACACACAGAGACTCAACGAGACGCTGAGACAGAGAGACACGCGCAGACACGCGGAGTTCACACAGAGACACGGCGGGAGGGACACACAGAGACTGAACGAGACGCTGAGACAGAGAGACACGTGGAGACACGCAGAGTTCACACAGAGACACGGCGGGAGGGACACACAGAGACTCAACGAGACGCTGAGACAGAGAGACACGCGCAGACACGGGGAGTTCACACAGAGACACGGCGGGAGGGACACACAGAGACTCAACGAGACGCTGAGACAGAGAGACACGCGCAGACACGCGGAGTTCACACAGAGACACGGCGGGAGGGACACACAGAGACTGAACGAGACGCTGAGACAGAGAGACACGTGGAGACACGCAGAGTTCACACAGAGACACGGCGGGAGGGACACACAGAGACTCAACGAGACGCTGAGACAGAGAGACACGCGCAGACACGCGGATTTCACACAGAGACACGGCGGGAGGGACACACAGAGACTGAACGAGACGCTGAGACAGAGAGACACGTGGAGACACGCGGAGACACGATGCCGAGTGTCCCGGGAAGAGTCGGAGACCGCCAGCACCCTGCGCTAAAGCTTCCCTCCGTCAACAGCCCTCCCTTGGTGAGTACTTGGGATCAGGGACCTGGCATCTGGGAACCTAGCACCTGGGACCAGGAACCTGGCATCTGAGACCAGGAACCTGGGACCACGACCCTGAGATCAGGCACCAGGGACCTGGGACCAGGGATCTGAGACCAGGAATCTGAGACCAGGGATCTGAGACCAGGAACCTGAGATCAGGAACTAGGGACCTGGGACCAGGGACCTGGGACCAGGGATCTGAGACCAGGGATCTGAGACCAAGAACCTGAGATCAGGAACCTGAGATCAGGAACCTGGGACCACGAACCTGAGATCAGGAACCAGGGACCTGGGAGCAGGGATCTGAGACCAGGGATCTGAGACCAGGAACCTGAGATCAGGAACCAGGGATCTGAGACCAGGGATCTGAGACCAAGAACCTGGAACCAGGGATCTGAGACCAGGAACCTGAGACCAGGAACCTGGGACCAGGGATCTGAGACCAGGGATCTGAGACCAGGAACCTGAGATCAGGAACCTGAGATCTGAGACGAAGAACCTGGGACCAGGGATCTGAGACCAGGGATCTGAGACCAGGAACCTGAGATCAGGAACCTGATATCAGGAACTAGGGACCTGGGACCAGGGATCTGAGACCAGGGATCTGGGACCCGGAACAGATATCTGAAACCAGGGACCTGGAACCAGGGACCTGGAACCATGAACCAGGGCCCTAAGATCATAGATTTATCGGTGCAAATGTATTGGCAACTGTGCTGCGCTGTGCATCTGTGTGTATACTTGTGTGTGTGTGTGTATCGGTTCGCGTGTGAAGTGGGGAGCGGTAGTGTAGCGGTTAGCGCGCTGCGCTACGAACCTGGCCACCCCAGTTCGATTTCCGCTCATCGCCACTTCGGAGACAAAGGCGGCCAGGCGTGGTGCTGGCCACACACCCCCTCGTGTGCCGTGCCGGCCTTCATAGCTGCTCGCTAACAGCACTTGCCCCTACAGTCTGTTAAGGCTATACGGGGGATTTTTATCTTTGTGTGTGCCTGTGTGACCATCGTGAGAGGAGCGGTGGTGCAGCGGTTGTTAGCGGGGACTGCGCTACGAACGCGGCGTCCCGAGTTCGATTCCCGTTCACGGCCACCAACACCAATCACGATTATTTAAAATTGCTATGTTATGTAAATAAAAAACAATTTGCTAAACCTTGGCCACAATATCAGGACTTGTCTTCATATAAATCAATGCAT
The DNA here is from genome assembly GCF_964198595.1 of Lampetra fluviatilis. NCBI lineage: Eukaryota > Metazoa > Chordata > Hyperoartia > Petromyzontiformes > Petromyzontidae > Lampetra > Lampetra fluviatilis. Next base: position 4,433,339 of record NC_136312.1, on the reverse strand, counting down.
AGATTTCTGTTCATATGATTGTGGTTATGGTTGTAATTTATTAATCCCTAATCTCTGCCATTACATACAATGAAACCAGAAATGGTAAAAAAGTAAAAACAGGGAAATGTAATACAATACACTACTAGACATTATTGTAAAACATAAATAAAAAGTGCATCCCATGTGTTAGTGATTTTTTTTTTATATTTTAGGCAGGAAATTAGTTTTCAAATGTAGATATTTTTCTGGGTTGGGACCCCCAGACACCCTGGAAGATTTGGTCCCCCCAATGTTGACTCCATGGCTACGGCCTTGCCTGTGTATATATACCTGTGCTTGTACCTTCGTGGCTGGGAATGCGGGCTACATGACCCAGCCACCGCATGCCCAAGCAGCTTATGTTTGGCCGGATAGAGGGGAGCTTAACGGGCGCGGCACGGGCTAGAGGAGAGATGGAGTGATGTGGTACAGGAGGATGTGGAGCTGAGTGGACTTGCCTATGACTGGTACCAGCGGTGTCAAGACCGGCCTCTGTGGAGGAGGCTCGTGAAGGACGCTGCTGCTGGGCAGTTGGTGGCAGTCGCCCTCCAACAACAACGGAGGGCGGAGGAGTGACGCTCACAACAACGAGCGGAGCGCCGGGCGGCTAAAACTCAGCGAGTTGGCACAGCAAAGTACACGGCTGGTGCATCTGCCAGTCAGCCAACCCCACGGCACCTGGGCCTGTCCCGTGACCCTCCTGCCAGCGAGTCTTAGACACCTGACGTGGCGTCAAAGTGCACCTAGCCTGGCACCAGTGCCGTGGTAACGTCACCACCGCTTAATGGCGAACGGCGGCGGCTGTTGTTGTAACAGTGAGATTCTCACTCGCGGCCAACACCGGCGACGATTATCTCAACCGGTCCTGGGCCTCCTCCCCTAGGTCGACTCAGCCTCAAACTAGTACCTGGTGCGGTGTGTAAACATCGCCACTGGGGAGACAAAGGCGGTCTGGCGAGGTGTTGGCCACCCACCCCCTCGTGTGCTGTGCCGGCCTTTATAGGTGCTCGCTAACAGCACTTGCCCCAACAGTCTGTCACAGGCTACACGGGGGATCTTTGTCTTTGTGCCCAGGTCACCCCCTCGTCCACGCTCGCCTACTCCATCCTGGACTCGCCTCCATGGCCTCTCTGCCTGCTCCTTGGCCTACAGGTGCGACTACGCAGCACCTCCTCACCCACCTCCTCACCCACCTCCTCACCCACCTCCTCACCCACCTCCTCATCCACCTCCTCATCCACCTCCTCATCCACCACTCATCCACCTCCTCACCCACCTCCTCATCCACCACTCATCCACCTCCTCATCCACCACTCATCCACCTCCTCATCCACCACTCATCCACCTCCTCACCCACCTCCTCACCCACCTCCTCATCCACCACTCATCCACCTCCTCACCCACCTCCTCATCCACCACTCATCCACCTCCTCATCCACCACTCATCCACCTCCTCATCCACCACTCATCCACCTCCTCATCCACCACTCATCCACCTCCTCATCCACCACTCATCCACCTCCTCATCCACCTCCTCATCCACCACTCATCCACCTCCTCACCCACCTCCTCACCCACCTCCTCACCCACCTCCTCATCCACCTCCTCATCCACCTCCTCATCCACCACTCATCCACCTCCTCACCCACCTCCTCATCCACCACTCATCCACCTCCTCATCCACCACTCATCCACCTCCTCACCCACCTCCTCACCCACCTCCTCATCCACCACTCATCCACCTCCTCACCCACCTCCTCATCCACCACTCATCCACCTCCTCATCCACCACTCATCCACCTCCTCATCCACCACTCATCCACCTCCTCATCCACCACTCATCCACCTCCTCATCCACCACTCATCCACCTCCTCATCCACCTCCTCATCCACCACTCATCCACCTCCTCATCCACCACTCATCCACCTCCTCATCCACCTCCTCATCCACCACTCATCCACCTCCTCATCCACCACTCATCCACCTCCTCATGGTTCCAGCCATCTTCATCATAACTGCAACCATCACCTCATCTACCTCCTCATGGTTCCAGCCATCTTTACCATAACTGCAACCATCACCTCATCCACCTCCTCATGGCACAGCCATCTTCATCATAACTGCAACCATCACCTCATCCACCTCCTCATGGTTCCAGCCATCTTCATCATAACTGCAACCATCACCTCATCTACCTCCTCATGGTTCCAGCCATCTTTACCATACCTGCAACCATCACCTCCTCATGGCTCCAGCCATCTTCATCATAACTGCAACCATCACCTCATCCACCTCTTCATGGTTCCCGCCATCTTCATCATAACTGCAACCATCACCCCATCCACCTCCTCATGGCACCAGTGCCCAACCTCCCTCAAGGTTAAACACTACCCCTCATCACCAAATATCATCATCAGCGGCGGCAGCAGAAGCCATGATCAATCCACTGCTGGATGAAGGGCCTCCAACCCCCAAGCTGTCGCCATCTCTCCGGGGCACACGATGGAGTGATCCACCTTCGGCCTACACACAGGCTCCATGTCCGCTGCGGACGTCTCCTCGGGCACGTTCACCTCCGATTGGCAAAAATTACACAAATAACCGGAACCCACAAGTCTAAACCTAGCACCAATGTTAACCCCGACCCGAACCCCCTATCCCTGGCAATAACCTTTGAACCCTGACCCCTAACCCTACCCAAGCTATTATCAAATATTTAGCCTTCAGATTTTACTATTCAATATTTAGGGTTTGATATACACTGCTATTTAATATTTTTAACCCAGATTGAGATTAGTCAAAATTTGCTGTACTGCCTTCTGGCAGAGCCAGACACCCACGGGAAGGGAGTTTCACAACACCACCAACCCTTGCTGCTGCCTCCACAGTGCTGGATCACTGCAGGCAGCCACGTGCAGCAGCGTAGACACGAACATCGCTGTCATCACCACCACCGTCACCACCGCCATCACCACTGCCACTATTGTCACTACTACCATCACCACCACTGCCACCGTCACCACCACTACTACCACTGCTACCAACGCCACCACCACCATCGTCACGACCGCCACCATTGTGACCACCGCCACCACCACCACCACTACTAACACCGCTATCACCACCACCATTGTCACCACTACCATCACCACTGCTGCCACCATCACCGTGACCACCACTACTACCACCGGCATCACCACCACCATTGTCACCACCGCCACAACTACCACCGCCATCGCCACCGCCCGGCAAAATTCTACCAAACCCCTAACCGTGACTCTGCCCCCCCGCCCCCCTTCTCCCCGCTCCCCCCCCTCCCCGCGCCACCACCACGTGACGGGGGGCAGCATTGCGTGACGGCCATGGGGGGCCTCGTGGCCATCCCGCTGCTGCTGTCGCGCTTCCTCTGCGTCCCGCCCGGGCAGCCGGGCGACGAGGTGCGCAGCCACCTCGTCAGCACCATCCTCTTCGTGTCCGGGATGTGCACTCTGCTGCAGGCCACCGTCGGGATCAGGTGAGGAGAGGGGGGGGGGGGTGGCGAGGGCGGTGCGGGGGGGGTAAAGGTCTGGTGAGGGGTTGAGGGTCAAGTTAGGAGGTGGGTGTCAAGTGAGGGGGTCAGGGGTCAGGTGAGGGGGTGCGGATGGGTGTCGGGTGAGAGGGTGAGATTCAGTTTAGGGGGTGAGGGTCAGGTGAGAGTCAGGTACGGGGGTGAGCGTAAGATGAGGTGGGTGTCAGGTGAGGGGGTAGGGGTGAGGGTAAGGTAGATGCGGTTTCACATGGTATGACCGTTAGAGATGATTTGGGGAGGCCTTCATCGAGCACTGGATAGATCCTGGCTTATGCCTTTTTAAAGACATTTTACTCACCGCAGAGAACTGTAGTGACGCAACCGCACTCTATGATAGCTGGCGCCAAACTGTGCCACACGCCCTCCCGCATGGCTTTCTGGAAGCCTTGGTACTGGTAAAGTAATTGTATTAAATTTTTCCGGCTTCGTTTCGATGACGTACACGTACGTCATCAGAACCGAATCGGAAGAAAAACTGATGACGTAAAACTGCAATGATTTTAAATTAGACGTTTAGATATACATTTGCTTGTTATGTACGTGCGTGCGTTGAACTTTCTTTAGCGCGTACGTAGCCAACCGTGCGAATCGGAGGTGCGGGGGAAGAATGACAAACTAAGCACAGGTGGATGTGAGAGGTGGTTTTGAGGGACGAAGGTCGGTGATGGATATTCATATTCTTAGGTTTTTTCGGTAAAGTCACGTAGGTAAAAATTAAATGTAAATTAATAAAGGTAAAAGAAAAAGAAAAATCGCGACGTTTCGGAGGCAACGCAAGCTTCCATCTTCAGGTGGAACCGTCACAGCACGACAGCTGTATCAAGTAAATGAGAAAAAAAAAATGTTTCTTTTATTTATTTTACTTTTATTAATTTTAATTTTTACCTATGTGACTTTACCGAAAAAACCTAAGAATATGAATCCTTGCAGTCACGAAAGCTTCAAATCTAGAGTCGGTGATGGATTCGAGAGAGGTGTTTGTTTGTGGCGATGGATATGATGGATGCGATGGACGCGATGGACATGATGGATGCGATGGATGCGATGGATGTGATGGACTGGTGGACCAGAGTGATGGTGGCCGGCAATCAGTCTCAAGTCCTGGTTGGTGGGGGAGGGGTTAACTCAACCCATCATCCCTGCCTCCAGGGTCGACAAAATAGACATCACTTTGTGGGGAAGGTCAACAGGCTCACCCCCCGCCATAGGAATGTCGAATTGTAATCACTGGCTGCAGGGCTGTTAACGGAAAACAAGCACCGCGTCACCGCTCGTTTGAGATGTTTGATTGGACGGTTGTGATGGATGAGAGGGATAGATGGATGAGAGGGATGAGCAGGTGTTCGTGATGGAAGAGAGGGATGAGTGGATGGTAGTGATGGATGGATGGTGGTGATGGATGAATGGATGGTAGTGATGGATGGATGGTGGTGATGGATGAATGGATGGTAGTGATGGATGCGAGGGATGAATGGATGGTAGTGATGGATGCGTGGGATGAGTGGATGGTAGTGATGGATGGATGGTGGTGATGGATGAGTGGATGGTAGTGATGGATGGATGGTGGTGATGGATGAGTGGATGGTAGTGATGGATGGATGGTGGTGATGGATGAGTGGATGGTAGTGATGGATGCATGGGATGAGTGGATGGTAGTGATGGATGGATGGTGGTGATGGATGAGTGGATGGTAGTGATGGATGGATGGTGGTGATGGATGAGTGGATGGTAGTGATGGATGGATGGTGGTGATGGATGAGTGGATGGTAGTGATGGATGCGAGGGATGAGTAGATGGTCGTGATGGATAGATGGTGGTGATGGATGAGTGGATGGTAGTGATGGATGAGTGGATGGTAGTGATGGATGGATGGTGGTGATGGATGAGTGGATGGTAGTGATGGATGCGAGGGATGAGCGGATGGTACGGGTCGATCCACCCCATGCCGTGCCGGTTGTCAGCTAGCGAGGGGGTGGGATCGTCTCGTGTCTCTCCCCCGCACCCCACACGCTCCTTTTGACGGCGCTCCAACCGCATCTCTAAACGCGGTTCCTCGTGCAGCGGTGCCCCAGGGCGGTGCCAAATCCGGTGCTGCGGTCTCACGTCCTCCTCCGCCCCTCCCCCCCCCTCTTGATTGCTTTGGAATGTGGACAATGACACGCATGCCCTGCCCTCTGCTTACGCCTAGAAGCCTCGGCGGGCCTCAAGGACATCACTCTGTTGCGAGCAGGAGGGACGTGGCTACGTCGGTTCCTTCAGTCACGAATTCTATCCATGAGCCGGCACCAAAACCTCACCCCTCTCCCCGCCCCACCCCATCCCAAGCTCTGCTGTCCTCTGTATATGACGGTAGTTTTCATCGAAATAATAACGAGTGTTTTTACGTGAAGGATGAAACCAGAGCGACCCAGAGGAAAGCCAGAGAGGCAAACACCGTTTCCCGTGCAGATGGAACAGATGGGAGTCCACACTGTGCTGCACTGCCCTCTCCTGGCGAGCCAGGGGGTATGGCTCCGAATAAAATAAAATAAACTCATTCCGGGGTTCGGGCTTGAACCACCGATCCCCTCGGTCAACAGGCGGGATGACGCGCTGCCGGTGATGCCACGGAGGCCGCGAGAAGGTTCTCACCTGCTGAGAACATGGTGGCGTAATGGAACGCGACGCTCCCAAGGTGGATTCAGAAGCTGGGCGGCAGATGGTGCACCGCAATAATTGCACACGCGGGGCAGGGACGGTGGCGTTGTTTAACGTCCGTCGGTACGTGTGTGCACAGACAGATGTTGATGGCGCTTTGGGTGGCCGATGTGCACCAGGGGCGCCCGCCCCAAAAATAAATAAATGGACTTGACTCGACAGCATGGTGGAATACAGCTGGCTTCGTCAGCAATCAGGCAGCGCAGAGGTCACAGCCCGCGATCGTGACCATGACATTGAAGAAGCGTAGCGGAAGGCCGTTGACACACACGTGGCCGCGTCACGAGAGACCGCGGCCGAGTTATTCTCGAATCCACCGCAGGGCTTCTGCGGTTAACGCGTTCCTGCCGCAGTGCCGGTACACAGAGACATAATCAACGCCACCATCGTCAACAATAATAATAATAACGCCAGCGTCACCCAAGAAATTATCGGGCGTGTCGGGATAGGTCAGGTCACGTCCCTGACTTCACAACATTCAGAAGGACACGCACAAGTCAGTCATTCTCGTGATTTCAGATTATATTTGTAACTTTTATTTTTAACTTTTATTCCCACAAATTATAATCGAGTTTGGGATGCTTTCCCGGTAGTGTGAGTCTATATTGGTGTCAATGTAAGTCTACGGGTCTCTCTGTAATTCTGTGAGTCTATATAAGTCCGTGAGTCGCAATGTAAGTCTACCGGTCTCCCGATGCGAGCTTATGGCTCGCTATGCCTATGGGTCTCTATACCTATAGGGTTTTACGCCTATAGGTTTCTATTCCTATGGGTTTCTATGCCTATAGGTTTCTATGCCTATATGTTTCTATTCCTATAGGTTTCTATGCCTATGGGTCTCTATGCCTATAGGTTTCTATGCCTATAGGTTTCTATGCCTATGGGTTTCTATGCCTATAGGTTTCTATGCCTATAGGTTTCTATTCCTATAGGTTTCTATGCCTATGGGTCTCTATGCCTATGGGTCTCTATGGCTATGGCTCTCTATGCCTATGGGTCTCTATGTAAGGTACCCATGACAAGGCTGGGCCACCACCTCAGTGAACGAGCGTGTAATCGTGTGGGCGGCTGCTAAAACTCGGACTGGAGCCCCCAAGGTCTCAGCGGTGCAGGATCCGCGTCCGGATCTCCTCCACCTTTGTACTCAGGCCATAATTATATCCTCTTTACAGACCCTGAAACGACACGGCCATTATGATCCCCTTTGGCTATGCTAACCCTCCCCCTCCTGCTGATCCCATGCCTGGGGGCCCATGAATGGCTCCTCTGTGCAGCAGGGGTCTCAGCCATTGCCGAGGGGGGGGGGAGATTAAGACCCCACGTGATGGTGGTGGGGGGGGGTCTGGAGTGCATGGCCATGGGAGTTGAATCATCTGTAGCTGTAGGATTATTGTCAACAGCGTGTGTATGTGTGTGTGTATGTGTGTGTATGTATGTGTGTGTGCGTGTGTGGGGGAGCGGTAGTGTAGCGTTAAGAGCGCTGCGCTACGAACCTGGTGACCCGAGTTCCATTCCCGCTCACGGCCAACACCGGTGACGATTATTTGAACCGGTCTTGATCCTCCCCTAGGTCGACTCAGCCTCAAATGAGCAGCTGGTGCGGTGTGTAAAATATTAGAATCTCGAAGGAATCTCAGAAGTTGTTCTGTGATATCCTCTTCAGCGCGCCAATTCAGTAACATCTGGGGGTGTTGTGGAGAGGGGGGGTGGTACCGATCGCACAACCACGATTAATTTGTGGAGTATTAACAAAATACTTTAAATAAAATAATCAAGTCTTTATTGTAATAATAAGACGTTTTGATACGTAATATAAATTACGTAAATTAGGTATCAAAACGTCTCCGAGCACAGTTTGTTAGCCCGGGGGCAAAGCAAAATAACAAGCGGAGCATTTTTTAAATCGAATTTCGGCAACAAAAAAGAAAACGACCCTCACGATCTCAGGAGCCACAACGCGCCGTGGTGACGACGAGGCGAAGGTCCGTGATGAAGGACGTCGTGAAGTGGGGCCCTCATCACGGACCACGTTGGTAATCGTTGGTGAACACTGGCGAACGTTGGCGAACGTTGGGGAACGTTGGTGAACATTGGTGAACGTTGGCGAACGTTGGGGAACGTTAGCTCAAGGTTGGTGAACGTTGGTAATCGTTGGTGAACATTGGGGAACGTTAGCTCAACGTTGCTGAACGTTCGCAAAAGTCGATTCACATTGCCGACCGGCAGCTAACGGTCACGTGGTGCCCTCCGCCGCTGCCCCCCCCCCCCCCCCACCTTGTGCAGGCTGCCCATCGTGCAGGGTGGCACCTTCACGTTCCTGGTGCCCAGCGTCGCGCTGCTCTCCCTGCCCGAGTGGCGCTGCGAGGAGGCGGGGGCCGAGGGGGGGGGGGGCGGCCCCCCCGCCGGGCGGGGGGGGGTGGCCCCCCCCGGGACTCAACCACACAGCGGCGTCCGCCACCGCCATCTCCTGGCAGGCTCGAATCTGCGAGGTTGGTGAACGTCGTCGTCGTGATCAGCTCGTCATCGCTGCCGTGATCGCTGTCGTGGTGGTCTCACGGCCGTTGCCATGATCGTCGTCGTCGTTGTAATCCTCTCATAATCGTTACCATCATTATCTTCATCGTCGTCGTTGTAATCGTCTCATAATCGTTACCATCATCATCATCATCTTCATCGTCGTCGTCATAATCATCTCATGATCGTTAACATCATCATCGTCGTCGTCATAATCATCTCATGATCGTTACCATCATCATCTTCATCGTCGTCGTCGTCATAATCTCATGATCGTTACCATCATCATCTTCATCGTCGTCGTCATAATCATCTCATGATCGTTACCATCATCATCTTCATCGTCGTCATAATCTCATGATCGTTACCATCATCATCTTCATCGTCGTCGTCATAATCATCTCATGATCGTTACCATCATCATCTTCATCGTCGTCGTCATAATCATCTCATGATCGTTACCATCATCATCTTCATCGTCGTCATAATCTCATGATCGTTACCATCATCATCTTCATCGTCGTCGTCATAATCATCTCATGATCGTTACCATCATCATCTTCATCGTCGTCGTCATAATCATCTCACGATCGTTACCATCATCTTCATCGTCGCCGTCATAATCTCATGATCGTTACCATCATCATCTTCATTGTCGTCATAATCATCTCATGATCGTTACCATCATCATCTTCATCGTCGTCGTCATAATCATCTCATGATCGTTACCATCATCATCTTCATCGTCGTCGTCACAATCATCTCATGATCGTTACCATCATCATCTTCATCGTCATAATCATCTCATGATCGTTACCATCATCTTCATCGTCGCCGTCATAATCTCATGATCGTTACCATCATCATCTTCATCGTCGTCATAATCATCTCATGATCGTTACCATCATCATCTTCATCGTCGTCGTCATAATCATCTCATGATCGTTACCATCATCATCTTCATCGTCGTCATAATCATCTCATGATCGTTACCATCATCATCTTCATCGTCGTCGTCATAATCATCTCATGCTCGTTACCATCATCATCTTCATCGTCGTCGTCATAATCATTTCATGATCGTTACCATCATCATCATCATCTTCATCGTCGTCGTCATAATCATTTCATGATCGTTACCATCATCATCTTCATCGTCATAATCATCTCATGATCGTTGCCATCATCTTCATCGTCGCCGTCATAATCTCATGATCGTTACCATTATCATCTTCATCGTCATAATCTCATGATCGTTACCATCATCATCTTCATCGTCATAATCTCATGATCGTTACCATCATCATCTTCATCATCGTCGTCATAATCATCTCATGATCGTTACCATCATCATCTTCATCGTCGTCGTCATAATCATCTCATGATCGTTACCATCATCTTCATCGTCGCCGTCATAATCTCATGATCGTTACCATCATCATCTTCATCGTCGTCATAATCATCTCATGATCGTTACCATCATCATCTTCATCGTCGTCGTCATAATCATCTCATGATCGTTACCATCATCATCTTCATCGTCGTCATAATCATCTCATGATCGTTACCATCATCATCTTCATCGTCGTCGTCATAATCATCTCATGATCGTTACCATCATCATCATCTTCATCGTCGTCGTCATAATCATCTCATGATCGTTACCATCATCATCTTCATCGTCATAATCATCTCATGATCGTTACCATCATCATCTTCATCGTCGTCGTCATAATCATCTCATGATCGTTACCATCATCTTCTTCATCGTCATAATCATCTCATGATCGTTACCATCATCATCATCTTCATCGTCATAATCATCTCATGATCGTTACCATCATCATCTTCATCGTCGTCGTCATAATCATCTCATGATCGTTACCATCATCATCTTCATCGTCGTCGTCATAATCATCTCATGATCGTTAACCATGATCGTCTAGATCATCATAGGAAGTTTATCACTGCCTCTTTCCTCGCCCTCGCCATCTGCCATCCACTCACCTCTATCACTCTCTCCCTTCCCACGAATCTCTCATTCCCTCTCCCACTCTCTCCCTCTCTCGTCACCATGACTTGCCACCCTCGACTCCCCTGTCTCCCTCCATTGCTCACTCTGCCCCTTCCCCCCCTCTCTGCCCTGTCTCACCCTCTCCTCAATCTCCCTATCCACTCACCTCTCTCCTCCCTCTACCGCCCTCTCTCACCCCTCTACCGCCCTCTCTCACCCCTCTACCGCCCTCTCTCACCCCTCTACCGCCCTCTCTCACCCCTCTATCGCCCTCTCTCACCCCTCTACCGCTCTCTCTCACCCCTCTACCGCCCTCTCTCACCCCTCTATCGCCCTCTCTCACCCCTCTACCGCCCTCTCTCACCCCTCTATCGCCCTCTCTCACCCCTCTATCGCCCTCTCTCACCCCTCTACCGCCCTCTCTCCCCCCTCTACCGCCCTCTCTCACCCCTCTACCGCCCTCTCTCACCCCTCTACCGCCCTCTCTCACCCCTCTACCGCCCTCTCTCACCCCTCTACCGCCCTCTCTCACCCCTCTACCGCCCTCTCTCACCCCTCTACCGCCCTCTATCACCCCTCTACCGCCCTCTCTCCCCCCTCTACCGCCCTCTCTCACCCCTCTACCGCCCTCTCTCACCCCTCTACCGCCCTCTCTCACCCCTCTACCGCCCTCTCACCCCTCTACCGTCCTCTCTCACCCCTCTACCGCCCTCTCTCACCCCTCTGCCGCCCTCTCTCACCCCTCTACCGCCCTCTCTCACCACTCTACCGCCCTCTCTCACCCCTCTACCGCCCTCTCTCACCCCTCTACCGCCCTCTCTCACCCCTCTACCGCCCTCTCACCCCTCTACCGTCCTCTCTCACCCCTCTACCGCCCTCTCTCACCCCTCTATCGCCCTCTCTCACCCCTCTACCGCTCTCTCTCACCCCTCTACCGCCCTCTCTCACCCCTCTATCGCCCTCTCTCACCCCTCTACCGCCCTCTCTCACCCCTCTATCGCCCTCTCTCACCCCTCTATCGCCCTCTCTCACCCCTCTACCGCCCTCTCTCCCCCCTCTACCGCCCTCTCTCACCCCTCTACCGCCCTCTCTCACCCCTCTACCGCCCTCTCTCACCCCTCTACCGCCCTCTCTCACCCCTCTACCGCCCTCTCTCACCCCTCTACCGCCCTCTCTCACCCCTCTACCGCCCTCTATCACCCCTCTACCGCCCTCTCTCCCCCCTCTACCGCCCTCTCTCACCCCTCTACCGCCCTCTCTCACCCCTCTACCGCCCTCTCTCACCACTCTACCGCCCTCTCTCACCCCTCTACCGCCCTCTCTCACCCCTCTACCGCCCTCTATCACCCCTCTACCGCCCTCTCTCACCCCTCTACCGCCCTCTCTCCCCCCTCTACCGCCCTCTCTCACCCCTCTACCGCCCTCTCACCCCTCTACCGTCCTCTCTCACCCCTCTACCGCCCTCTCTCACCCCTCTGCCGCCCTCTCTCACCCCTCTACCGCCCTCTCTCACCACTCTACCGCCCTCTCTCACCCCTCTACCGCCCTCTCTCACCCCTCTACCGCCCTCTCTCACCCCTCTACCGCCCTCTCACCCCTCTACCGTCCTCTCTCACCCCTCTACCGCCCTCTCTCACCCCTCTACCGCCCTCTCTCACCACTCTACCGCCCTCTCTCACCCCTCTACCGTCCTCTCTCACCCCTCTACCGCCCTCTCTCACCCCTCTACCGCCCTCTCTCACCCCTCTACCGCCCTCTATCACCCCTCTACCGCCCTCCCTCACCCCTACAGCTGCAGGGCGCCATCATGGTGGCCTCGTGCTTCCAGATGCTGCTGGGCTGCTCTGGCGCGATGGGCTGGCTGCTGCGCCTGGTCGGGCCGCTCTCCATCGCGCCCACCGTGGCGCTCATCGGCCTCTCGCTCGTGCGCTCGGCCGCCACCAGCGCCGGCCACCACTGGGGCGTGGCCTGCATGTGAGTGCGCGGGTCATCGGGTCGCGAAGAGGTCGCGAGGAGGTCGCGGTAGGTTCGCCGACGTAGCCGCGGAGCCAAACTGCAGTTCTAGATTTGAAGCTTTCGTGACTGCAAGGATTCATATGCTTAAGTTTTTTCGGTAAAGTCACGTAGGTAAAAAAATGAAAATTAATATTTTACGTTTGGTATTCATATTCTTAGGTTGTTTCGGTAAAGTCACGTAGGTAAAAAAATTAAAAATAATAAAAGTAAAATATTAATTTTAATTTTTTACCTACGTGACTTTACCGAAAAAAAAGCTAAGAACATGAATACCAAACTGCAGTGCCCGCGATCCATCGCACCGCCGCTCCACCTCTTGGGGGCTTCGTTGGGTTAAACAAAAATCAATTCACTTTTAGAATCTGTCTGGTGATGACACCAGACCTTAGTCCGCGTCCGAGCGGCCGGTCGCGTTTGGGTGGATCGCAGATCGTAGCGGCCGAACGCGCGCTCGCAGCCACGATGGGCGACGAGCCGGGCGAGGGGCGCAGACCACGAATTGCCGGGACGATCGTCGCCCGGGCACGGCGAGGGAGGCGGGCCCGTCACGGCGCCTGCTCGCAACCGGTCGCTGAGACTTTCGGAAGCAACTCGCCGGTTGCAGGCGAAAAGCGAGTTGCGCGACTGCCGCACCGGGAAGATGGAATCGAATTGGCGATCGTAGGATGGGTGTGGTGGTTGTTGTGTTACGATTCAACTTTTTTTATTTGACCAGATAAGCACCACTGAGCTATGTAGATCACTTTCAGAAGCGACTTGGCCACGAGTGATAGCTCAACGAAATAGCTTATCACGTGTAAAGTAATAGCAGGAAAATACAGTACTATAAACGCACGTTGATGGAGGGAAAAACCGGAGGACCCGGAGAAATATCCACAACCTCCAGTATACTAGGCGAGGTAGTGAACATCTCGCCACCATGGCGTCCTCCGGCTGCGCCCCCAGTTCCCCACGCGACTCACACGGCCGTGAATCGACCGACGTGGACCACCTTGAAAAATAATGATGATGATTATCTCTGTATGTTCAACTTCTATCGCACCGTATGTAGCCAACCGTGCTAATCAGAGGTGCAGGGGAAGGACAAAAAACTAAACACAAAAAATGTTTCTAAAGAAAAAAGTGCATAGCTCCAGTGGCTTCCTAATATCAGAAGAGCATTCCAGACGGCCGCAGAAGGGTCTTCTGAAAGTGACCGTCTTTGTTCCACGGCTAGCCAAGAGCTGCTGCGAGGATGACCGGAGTTCGCGTGATGGTTTATGCTCCTTGACGAAATCAGCGAGGTACTGTGGTTCATTTGTGGCAAGCACTTTGTGTGCAATGAGTGCGACCTTACAACGCATTCGTTCAGCAACCGGAAGCCAATTCAGCTCGGCGAGCACTGGATGGACACGGTCGGATCTTGCAGTACCCCGTCACGACACGTGGTATTGTAGCACACGTGGTATTTGGCGCTATCGTGTTGACGGCGCAGAGCGATCATCGTCGCAAAGGAACGAAGGCGCCGCTGTGTTTCACAGATGGGTATCGTGTCACTCATCCACTCACCAACCCAGCCCATCACTCACTCACTCGCTCGCTCACTTACCAACCCACTCTTTTATTCACGCGCCACCATTGGGTCGTGCTCCCCCCACCAGGACGATCGCTCTCATCGTGCTGTTCTCCCAGTACCTGCGCGACCTCCATGTGCCGCTGCTGCCCGCGTGGCGGGGCGGACCGCGCCTCAAGCCCTTGCCGATCTTCAAGCTCTTCCCGGTACCTCGCGCCCACTCGGAGCGATCGCCGCCAACGCTGTTGCACAACGAGTGAACAGGGCATAGCCGGGGAGGCAGCAGAGGCGGACCGAGGGACAGTTCTGGGCGAGTGGTAATGCTAGCTTATGGTTGGCTAGACGGGTAGGGCTAGTGTGAGTGTGTGTGGCTGGCTAGACGGGTAGGGCTAGTGTGAGTGTGTGTGGCTGGCTAGACGGGTAGGGCTAGTGTGAGTGTGTGTGAGTGTCTGGCTGGCTAGACGGGTAGGGCTAGTGTGAGTGTGTGAGTGTCTGGTTGGCTAGACGAGTGGGGCTGGTGTGAGTGTGTGTGTCTGGTTGTCTATGCGAGTAGGGCTAGTGTGAGTGTGTGTGTCTGGTTGTCTAGACGAGTGGGGCTAGTGTGAGTGTGTGTGGCTGGCTAGACGGGTAGGGCTAGTGTGAGTGTGTGTGAGTGTCTGGCTGGCTAGACGGGTAGGGCTAGTGTGAGTGTGTGTGGCTGGCTAGACGGGTAGGGCTAGTGTGAGTGTGTGTGGCTGGTTAGACGGGTAGGGCTCGTGTGAGTGTGTGAGTGTCTGGCTGTCTAGACGAGTGGGGCTAGTGTGAGTGTGTGTGGCTGGCTAGACGGGTAGGGCTAGTGTGAGTGTGTGTGAGTGTCTGGCTGGCTAGACGGGTAGGGCTAGTGTGAGTGTGTGTGGCTGGCTAGACGGGTAGGGCTAGTGTGAGTGTGTGTGGCTGGTTAGACGGGTAGGGCTAGTGTGAGTGTGTGTGGTTGGCTAGACGGGTGGGGCTAGTGTGAGTGTGTGTGTGTGTGGCTGGCTAGACGGGTAGGGCTAGTGTGAGTGTGTGTGGCTGGTTAGACGGGTAGGGCTAGTGTGAGTGTGTGTGGCTGGTTAGACGGGTAGGGCTAGTGTGAGTGTGTGTGGTTGGCTAGACGGGTGGGGCTAGTGTGAGTGTGTGTGGCTGGTTAGACGGGTAGGGCTAGTGTGTGAGTGTCTGGTTGTCTAGACGAGTGGGGCTAGTGTGAGTGTGTGTGGCTGGCTAGACGGGTAGGGCTAGTGTGAGTGTGTGTGGCTGGCTAGACGGGTAGGGCTAGTGTGAGTGTGTGTGGCTGGTTAGACGGGTAGGGCTAGTGTGAGTGTGTGTGGTTGGCTAGACGGGTGGGGCTAGTGTGAGTGTGTGTGTGTGTGGCTGGCTAGACGGGTAGGGCTAGTGTGAGTGTGTGTGGCTGGTTAGACGGGTAGGGCTAGTGTGAGTGTGTGTGGCTGGTTAGACGGGTAGGGCTAGTGTGAGTGTGTGTGGTTGGCTAGACGGGTGGGGCTAGTGTGAGTGTGTGTGGCTGGTTAGACGGGTAGGGCTAGTGTGTGAGTGTCTGGTTGTCTAGACGAGTGGGGCTAGTGTGAGTGTGTGTGGCTGGCTAGACGGGTAGGGCTAGGGTGAGTGTGTGTGAGTGGCTGGCTGGCTAGACGGGTAGGGCTAGTGTGAGTGTGTGTGGCTGGCTAGACGGGTAGGGCTAGTGTGAGTGTGTGTGGCTGGTTAGACGGGTAGGGCTAGTGTGAGTGTGTGTGGCTGGTTAGACGGGTAGGGCTAGTGTGAGTGTGTGTGGCTGGTTAGACGGGTAGGGCTAGTGTGAGTGTGTGTGGCTGGCTAGACGGGTAGGGCTAGTGTGAGTGTGTGTGGCTGGCTAGACGGGTAGGGCTAGTGTGAGTGTGTGTGGCTGGTTAGACGGGTAGGGCTAGTGTGAGTGTGTGTGGCTGGTTAGACGGGTAGGGCTAGTGTGAGTGTGTGTGGCTGGTTAGACGGGTAGGGCTAGTGTGAGTGTGTGTGGCTGGTTAGACGGGTAGGGCTAGTGTGAGTGTGTGTGGCTGGTTAGACGGGTAGGGCTAGTGTGAGTGTGTGTGGCTGGTTAGACGGGTAGGGCTAGTGTGAGTGTGTGTGGCTGGCTAGACGGGTAGGGCTAGTGTGAGTGTGTGTGGCTGGCTAGACGGGTAGGGCTAGTGTGAGTGTGTGTGGCTGGCTAGACGGGTAGGGCTCGTGTGAGTGTGTGTGGCTGGTTGTCTAGACGGGTGGGGCTAGTGTGAGTGTGTGTGGCTGGTTGTCTAGACGGGTGGGGCTAGTGTGAGTGTGTGTGGCTGGTTGTCTAGACAGGTGGGCTAGTGTTTGACTGCACTCTCTATTCGCGAGCGCTGTCCGTGGTTCTAAACTGTCATCGGCAGGCGCCGTGACTGGATCACCACGATTTGGTGCCGAAAATGATACATATTTTTTTAAAAATCTTCCGATAGTGTTGTCGGTCTGTCTTGTTCCCTGTTGATTGTCTCATTGGCAACATGTTTCTGTTTTGTCGGCATCGTTCGTGCCGCGCCGTCTGCACCGTCCGTCTCACTCGTTGTCTCGGGAGCACCGCCTTTGCTCATTTGTTCCGTCTCGTTTGCGTTGTTGTATGCGTTGTTGTTCCGTTGTTGTATGCGTTGTTGTTCCGTTGTTGTATGCGTTGTTGTTCCGTTGTTGTATGCGTTGTTGTTCCGTTGTTGTATGCGTTGTTGTTCCGTTGTTGTACGCGTTGTTGTTCCGTTGTTGTACGCGTTGTTGTACGCGTTGTTGTACGCGTTGTTGTACGCGTTGTTGAGTCTCGTTTGCGTTGTTTCGTTTGTTCCGGTCCCATTCATCTTAACGGAGAGAAAATGTGCTTAACGTTATACCTCAGGATCGCATGCCTTTAACGTTAATGCAAGAATCAATGTTCACCAACGACTCCTTCCGTGCATGCGTCCACCGGAGGGCGCTGCCTGGAGTGCTGACCTCCCTCCGCTGTCCACACCTCTGCTTAGTACGGTGCGAAAGAAGTTCAACATACATACAAGGACGTGCTGCCAATGCGTGTCTGTGCGTGCGTATGCGCGGCAGTGGGGAGCGGTGGCGCAGTGGTTAGGGCGCCGCACTATGAATCTGGCAAAAACCAATTTGGATTCCCAATCGTCGTAGCGGCGAATATTTGAGCCGGTCCTGGGCCACTCCGAAGTCGACTCAGCCTCAAATGAGCACGTTTGGCTAAGTACGGTGCGAAATAACTTCAACGTACATACAAACGGGTACCTGGAGCGGTGAGTAGTAAACATCGTCACTGGGGAGACAAAGGCGGCCGGGCGTGGTGCTGGCCGCCTGCCCCCTCGTGCGCCGTGCCGGCCTTTCATAGGTGCCACTCGCTAACTGCACTTGCCCCAAAAAGTCAATTAAGGCTCTCCGGAAGGATCTTTGTGCCGCGTGTGTGTGTGTGCACACACCCCCCCCCCCCCCCCCCAGGTGCTGTTGGGGATGGGGCTGGCCTGGCTCGTGTGCCACCTACTCACCGTGTGTGGGGGCCTGCCACACCAACCCGATGCCTACGGCTACCTGGCCCGCACCGACCTCAAGGCCGAGGCGATGGGGAGCGCTCCCTGGATTTACCTGCCCTACCCAGGTAGAGTGCGCAAGGAAGCACGGAGAGAATCAAGGTGGGGAAGACGATCAGAAAGAGACAGACACGGGTCCGGGACAACATCGCATTGGTCCTCATCCAGCAGTGGAAAGAACACGGTGACGATGACGTGTGGAGATAGGCACGCTTGGAATTACACTGAGAGACAGAAAGAGGAGCTCGTGGATTAGAGAAGACACTCAAAGTGGAGACGTCAAATTGATTGTTAAGAAAGGGAGTGGGCTCCCGGGTTGTATGCTATTTGCGAGATGTTAATCACCTCGCCTGGTATGCAGGAGGTTGTGGGTTCGATCCAGACCCTGACGCCTGCTGCTGTATATTTGAGTTTGCGTGTCTCTCTTTCTCTCTCATCATCATCACGGTGGCTAGGAGATGTTAACTACCTCGCCTGGTATACAGGAGGTCGTGGGTTCGATCCAGACCCTGAGGCCTGCTGCTGTATATTTGGAGTTTGCGTGTCCCTCTCATCATCATCACGGTGGCTAGGAGATGTTAACTACCTCGCCTGGTATGCAGGAGGTCGTGGGTTCGATCCAGACCCTGACGCCTGCTGCTGTATATTTGAGTTTGCGTGTCTCTCTTTCTCTCTCATCATCATCACGGTGGCTAGGAGATGTTAACTACCTCGCCTGGTATACAGGAGGTCGTGGGTTCGATCCAGACCCTGAGGCCTGCTGCTGTATATTTGGAGTTTGCGTGTCCCTCTCATCATCATCACGGTGGCTAGGAGATGTTAACTACCTCGCCTGGTATGCAGGAGGTCGTGGGTTCGATCCAGACCCTGACGCCTGCTGCTGTATATTTGAGTTTGCGTGTCTCTCTCATCATCATCATCATCACGGTGGCTAGATGTTAACTTCCTCGCCTGGTATGCAGGAGGTCGTGGGTTTGATCCAGACCTTGACGCCTGCTGCTGTATATTTGGAGTTTGCGTGTTCTCCCCGTGGTCACGTGGATTTTTCCTCTGGGTCAACAGGGGGGGCAGATTTCATCCAACTGTGAATAGATCATGGTTGATAATGACGACATACAAAGTCACTGTATTGTATTGCATCTATCGGGCAGTGCAGCAGACACACTACATGCTTCACGTATGTATATTGAACTTCTTTCACACTCTACGTAGCCAACCGTGCTTTTCGGAGGTACACAACGCAATTCTCGGTGCAATAGAAATGTACATCACAACCATCGCTCAGCTCTGCGTTATTCTGGCATTGCACGTCGAGTTGGACGGCGATCATATCGACAAAGATTCCCCATATAGCCTCATCCAGACTGTTGGGGCAAGTGCCGTTAGTGAATGAATACCGGCACGGCGCACGAGGGAGGGTGAAGGGGGTGGGGTGTGGCTGGCACCACGCCCGGCCACCTTTGTCTCCCCATCGCTGAAGTTTGCACCAGAGACTAATTTGTTAAGGCCGAGCCGACCTAGGAGAGGATTTCGTGGCGCTGGGCGCTTTCCACTGCGCCACCACGATGGCGACGGTGACACCGCCGCTCGCTGCACGTGTGCCGTTAAAGAGCTTCACAGCTCATCGGATTTCTCCAGGATAAATAATTATTCTGATTCTCAGCACTCACTCCGCTCGCCTCGTGCACCCCCCTCTACACACTACCCCCCCCACTCCCCCCCGCCCCCCCACTCCCCCCCACCAACTCCCCTCCACCCACCACCCCCCCAACCCACCACCCCCCTGCACCGCTCCCCCACCTCCCGCCCGCCCCCCCACCCACCCACCCACCCACCACCCCCCCCCACCCAACTACCCACCAAAACCCCCACCCACCCCGCGCCCACCACCCCCCACCCACCGCTCCCCCCACCCACCCACCACCTCCCCACCCACCGCTCTCCCCACCCACCCACCCACCTACCCACCAAAACCCCCACCCACCCCCACCCCGCGCCCACCACCACCCCACCCACCGCTCCCCCCACCCACCCACCACCCCCCCACCCACCGCTCCCCCCACCCACCCACCACCCCCCCACCCACCACCCCCCCACCCACCCCTCCCCCCACCCACCCACCATCCCCCCACCCACCCACCACCCCCCCCACCCACCGCTCCCCCCGCCCCCCCCCCCACCCACCGCTCCCCCCACCCACCCACCACCCCCCCACCCACCGCTCCCCCCACCCACCGCTCCCCCCACCCACCCACCACCCCCCCCACCCACCCACCACCCCCCCCACCTACCGCTCCCCCCACCCACCCGCCACCCCCCTCACCCACCGCTCCCCCCACCCACCGCTCCCCCCACCCACCCACCACCCCCCCACCCACCCACCACCCCCCCCACC
This sequence comes from Lampetra fluviatilis, assembly GCF_964198595.1. NCBI lineage: Eukaryota > Metazoa > Chordata > Hyperoartia > Petromyzontiformes > Petromyzontidae > Lampetra > Lampetra fluviatilis. Next base: position 4,412,971 of record NC_136312.1, on the reverse strand, counting down.
TACCGCTCCCCCCACCCACCCGCCACCCCCCCACCCACCGCTCCCCCCACCCACCGCTCCCCCCACCCACCCACCACCCCCCCACCCACCCACCACCCCCCCACCTACCGCTCCCCCCACCCACCCGCCACCCCCCTCACCCACCGCTCCCCCCCCCCACGCCCCCCCACCCCGCCCCCCACCGCGGCAGGCCAGTGGGGCGTCCCGAGCGTGAGCGCTGCTGGCGCGGTGGGGATGCTGGCCGGCGTGGTGTCGTCCGTGGTGGAGTCGGTGGGCGACTACCACGCGTGCGCCCGCCTCTCGGGCGCGCCGCCGCCCCCGCGCCACGCCGTCAACCGCGGCATCGCCCTCGAGGGCCTCGGCTGCCTCCTGGCCGGCGCCTGGGGCACCGGTAACGGCACCACCTCCTACAGCGAGAACGTCGCGGCCATCGGCATCACCAAGGTGACGGAGGGCGAGGAGGAGGATGAGGAGGGGTTGTTAAGGATGAGTAGGGGTTGCTAAGGAGGAGGGGTGGCTAAGGAGTAGGGGTTGCTAAGGAGTAGGGGGTTGCTAAGGAGTAGGGGGTTGCTAAGGAGTAGGGGGTTGCTAAGGAGTAGGGGTTGTTCAAGAGTAGGGGTTGTTAAGGATGAGTAGGGGTTGCTAAGGAGTAGGGGTTGCTAAGGAGTAGGGGTTGTTAAGGAGTAGGGGTTGTTAAGGAGTAGGGGTTGTTAAGGAGTAGGGGTTGTTAAGGAGTAGGGGTTGTTAAGGAGTAGGGGTTGTTAAGGAGTAGAGGTTGTTAAGGAGTAGAGGTTGTTAAGGAGTAGGGGTTGCTAAGGAGTAGGGGTTGTTAAGGAGTAGGGGTTGTTAAGGAGTAGAGGTTGTTAAGGAGTAGGGGTTGTTAAGGATGAGTAGGGGTTGTTAAGGAGTAGGGGGTTGCTAAGGAGTAGGGGTTGCTAAGGAGTAGGGGTTGTTAAGGATGAGTAGGGGGTTGTTAAGGATGAGTAGGGGTTGCTAAGGAGTAGGGGGTTGCTAAGGAGTAGGGGTTGCTAAGGAGTAGGGGTTGCTAAGCGTAGGGGTTAAGGATGTGTAGGGGGTTGCTAAGGAGTAGAGGTTGCTAAGGAGTAGCGGTTGTTAAGGAGTAGGGGTTAAGGATGAGTAGGGGTTGCTAAGGAGTAGGGGTTGCTAAGGAGTAGGGGTTGCTAGGAATAGGGGTTGCCAGGAATAGATGTTGCTAAGGAGTAGGGGTTGCTAAGAGTATGGGTTGCTCAGGAGTAGGGGTTGCTAGGGAGTAGGGGTTGTTAAGGAGTAGGGGTTGTTAAGGATGAGTAGGGGTTGCTAAGGAGTAGGGGTTGCTAAGGTGTATGGGTTGCCAGGAGTAGGGGTTGCTAAGGAGTATGGGTCGCCAGGAGTAGGGGTTGCTAGGAGTATGGGTTGCTAAGAGTATGGGTTGCTAAGTGTATGGGTTGCCAGGAGTAGGGGTTGCTAAGGAGGAGTAGGGGTTGCTAAGGATGAGTAGGGGTTGTTAAGGAGTATGGGTTGCTAAGGATGAGTAGGGGTTGCCAGGAGTATGGGTTCCTTGGAGGGGACGTAGCCCCATGCATAAAATTATCCTGTGCTCTGTCCCCGTGTCTCTAACTCCCCGTATCTCCTCCGTGTCCCCCACGCCCCCATGTCCCCCACGCCTCCGTGTCTATCCCCCCCCCCCTCCCGTGGCCCAGGTGGGTAGCCGCTCGGTGGTGCTCTCTGCGGGGCTCTGGCTGCTGCTGCTCGGCGTGTTTGGCAAGGCCGGCGCGCTGCTCGCCTGCATCCCCGAGCCCGTCATCGGCGGCATGCTCATCGTCATGTTCGGCGTCATCACCGCCGTCGGGATCTCCAGCCTCCAGGTGAGCGGGGATTTGTGGCATCGCCACGGCGACGGGAGGGGATGGGGTCGGCACGGTGACGGTGGAGTTTCCACGGCGATGGCGGTGGTCTCCAACTCACGCTCCGCGCCGTCACCGTCCCGCACGGATAAGCGAGCTCAAACAACCTGGCGTGGGGCGCCTTTCATCTAGCAGTGGATTGATGAAGGCCTGTAAACATTACCCCCACCATTTTTCGATATAAAGCTTTCGTGACTGCAGGGATTCATCTTCTTGGTTCTTTCGGTAAAGTCACGTAGAAGGGAAGTAATAAAATAATAAAAATTAAACATAATAAAATAATTCTCACGACGTTTCGGCCACAACGCAAGCAGCCGTCCTCAGGTGAAGACCAGGTCTGTCGGGGAGACAGCGTCTGAATGACCCCCACGCCTCCGTGTCCCCGACTTCCCTTCTACGTGACTTTACCGAAAGAACCAAGAAGATTACCCCACCAGTACTGCTGTCGGGATCCCTGGGTTTAGTGAGTTCTTGGCCACGCGCCCCACCTCCCCTCCCCACCCCCCTCTCCGCCCCCACAGTTTGCCGACATGAACTCCCCCCGCAACATCTTCATCGCCGGCTTCTCGCTCTTCGTTGGGCTCGCCGTGCCCGCCTGGCTCGAGCAGAACCCCGAGTCCATCGCCACCGGTGAGACCGCATCGCTCACAAACACAAAGACGCCCCGTGCAGCCTTCACAGGCCGTTGGGTCGAGTGCTGTTAGTGAGTAGCTCCTGTGAAGGCCGGCATGGGTGGGTGGCCAGCACGACGCCCGGCCGCCTTTGTCTCTCGACTGGCGATTTTTCACACCTCTCCAGGTACTCATTTGAGGCTGAGTCGACCTAGGAGAGGCCCAGGACCGGTTCAGATAATCGTCACTGACGTTGGCCATGAGCGGTAATCGAACCCGGGTCGGCGGGATCGTAGCGCAGTGCGCTAACCGCTACACCACCGCTCCCACACACACGCACAGGTTGGGGTCAGGGGTCAGGGGTCGGGGGTTCGGTCAGCTCAGATAGCCACCTGTCCCAGCCTCACACACACACAGACACACGTCCGTCCTTACTGGCCCCCCCCCCACCCTCCCCACCACCCCCCACCCTCCCCACCACCCCCCACCCCGCCCATCCCTCCCACACAGGTGTGCCAGGGCTGGACCAGGTGATACAGGTGTTGCTCACCACCAGCACCTTCGTGGGTGGAGCCCTGGGCTTCATCCTGGACAACACGGTGCCCGGTGCGTGAGCGCGGACGGGTCGGGGTGGACCGTGACGGAGTCCAGCTGATGTCTCTCTCTCCGTGTCTCTGTTGGTCAGCGGGGAGCGGCGGCACGGGTTAGCGTGCCACGCTACGAAGCCGGCCACCCGAGTTCGATTCCCGCTCAGGGCCAAAAACGGTGCCGAATATCGGACTCAGCCTCAATTGATGACCTGGTGCGGTGTGTAAACGTCAGTACTGGGGAGACAAAGGTGGCCGGGCGTGGCGCTGGCCACCCAGCCCCTCGTGTGCCATGCCGGCCTGCATAGGTGCTCGCTAACAGCACTTGCCCCAACAGTCTGTTCAAGGCTACACGGGGATCTTTGGCTCATGCCTGTGTCCCCATTTGTACACAGCCTCGGCCGTGTATCGCTCAGCTGCCGTGTTGATTTACGATTCCTATCTACGTAGCCCTCGCCCATGGCACAGAGACATGGGCATAGACAACCCATGCCACCATGCGCCCTCAAGCCACTGGGGCGATCCAACCCTCGTGTATCTTCCCCACGGCCCCACGGTCGATGTCTCATCCCCCGTGTCCGCCCGTGTCTCGCAGGCTCGTCGGAGGAGCGCGGTCTGGAGGCGTGGAGACGTGCACACGGAGAGACCGACGGCTCGGACTCCTCCGCCTACTCCCCCGAACTCCAGAACTGCTACGACCTCCCCCTGGATCTGTCCAGGCTGCCCCGCCTGGCTGCGCTTTGCCGCGTGCTGCCCTGCTGCCCCAGCCCTGCCCTCCCGCCGCCACTGCCCCCGGTGGACAAGGATATTCCGTGCGACGTGTGATTGTGATCCCTTGGGAGTCCCTTAGACACACTCCACCCCCCCCAAGTCCTCGAGCCGTCTCTCGATACCCAGAGAGGGATTGGATGAGGGACACATTTGTTGGGGAGCGAGTGGCAAGCGAAGGGAAATTCAAGTGCCTAAATTTCGATTTAAAGCTTTCGTGACTGCAGGGATTCATCTTCTTGGTTCTTTCGGTAAAGTCACGTAGTAGGGAAGTAATAAAATAATAAAAATAAAACAAGTGCCGCCCGTTTGGTTGTAGCGAGGGCCTCTCTCTCTAAGGGTGTGAGAGAGGGAGGGTCTCGAGTTGGCAGAGGTCTTACGCTGTTTTTGTGTTTACCGCTACACTACCACTCCCCACACTCTCTCGTCTACACAACCACTGACACACACACACTCATTCACATGTTCATCCACCAATTCACTCACCCACTAATTAATTTACTCACCCCCCTGCCAACTCTTCTACCCACCCACTCACTCACACACTAACTCACACAAACTCAAACGCACTTGCTCACCCACTGACTCATTCACCCAGCCATATACTCATGCACTTGCTCAGTCACCCACTCACCCACCTGCCTACTCTTACACCCACAAAGACACAAACACCCACTCACTCACTCGTTCTCGTTCACCCATCCACTCACTTTTTTCGAACGGCTTTTCGTGTTTAGTTTGTTGTCCCTCCCCCGTACCTCCGGGCAGCACGCTTGGCTACGTACGGTACGAAAGAAGTTCAACGTACACACACGTACGTACGTTCCCCATGAAGTATCACCCTCTCTGTGGCTCCCGGGAAGAGGCTGTGGCTCCGTGGGCTTTTGTGGTTTAGGATTATTTTTTAAACAGTGCACATAAATGCGTTCTCAACGCAGTAAACACGCGCATTAAAAAGGATCAGTTTCATAGTTTTTTTGTAAGGGTGTGGTCCTGGCTCTAACCGTAGCCAAGTCCAGCATGAGGATAAACCATAACCCTGACCCACTCTCTCTGCCGCAGCGTTCTTCATTGCAAAGCCCCATGGCCACTTGGCGGCCGCTAACGTGCAGCCCCCGACAATACACAAAGAGTGAGAACACCACCCCATCGTCATCGTGCTGCTGCTGTAAAACCCCAATGGTTTATCGAATGTCTGGCCGCCCTCACACTGATGATGTCTTATCAGCAAAAGAGCCCCCCCCCCCCCCCACTCTGAAAATCTGTGAAGAACACTGCTCTAACCCTAACCCAGCAAATGAGGCTAAACCGTGGCCCCAATCTGAACTATGACCCTAACCCAGCCCCGTACTCTAACCGTAACCTAGCAAAGAATGAGCCGAGACCAGGGGTCGGCAAACCTGGAGCTCCAGAGCCGCATGTGCCTCTAAGGACTGCTTCCTGACGGTATTTATTTTATGACCATCGTGCCATATTCACCTGCAGTTATTTACCGAATTAAAAAAATGGTTCTCATTAGTTTGGTTGCCGGCCCCTGCACTAAACCATCGCCCCTGACCTAGACTCCAACCCTAACCCAGCCCAACACTGGGCTCAACCGCAGCCCGAAACCTGAACCCTAACCCAGCCGGTTCGATACATCAAGTTTCACGAGGACGACGGATCCATGCAACCACTTTTATTCCACGCTCACCAGCGACCGCTCCCCGCACGCAACTGTCGGTGGGAACACACGGGGCGCTCCTCCTCACCCGCTCCACCCCAGGCGTGCGCAGGAGGTCCAGCGGAGGCGGCGGCGGCGTTTGCCGCGAGGTGCAACCCAATGGGAACAACGGAGCGGCTCTCGTGCGCGTGATCAGGCGACAAAGCGTGCCGTGCCGAGCGCTGCTCCGGTGACGTCGCCGCGGTGACGTCACCGGGGGCGCTAGGACGGCGCGTTCGGCTGCGCGCGGCAATCGGAGTCCCCTCTGTAACGGGCGTCGGGAGAGTCTGGGACGCGCGCGTGGCTTAGGTAGTCGGCACACGACGACGACGACGCATCGACTCGTATCAATCCAAATCGGCAAGAAGGTTATTTACAATTTATACAAGTTACGTGGAAATTGCAGGCTAATGTTAGATCTCCGCTAGCGGCGAGGAGATCTGTGCAAATGGGATAGGATGATGGTAATAAAAAAGGCAAACAACAGTAGAAACGAGACGGTTAAAAAAAAACACGGGGGGCCATGAAAGCGAATGGGTTCCCGAATCCGTCTGGGGACGTTTTTCGCGGCTGTGCCACAAGCGGTTAGGACCCGAATTCAATAAAATTCAATTCGCCCGAGGAAGCCCCCAGCAGGTGGAGCGGAACGTCGGACGTCGCGTCGATCGACGCTCGGCGGGCACCCCGCCCCCCCCAGCCGCTCCGCCCGCGAGCTTCATACCGGAGAGCAGAGGTCGCAACCGGGTACCCGATACTCGTATCCTAACCGATACCCAGCTACCCATACCCGGCCGGGTACGGGTAACCCGTTTGCGACCCTGGTGTGGCCGGGTACGGGTACGGGTAGACCGTGAGTCACTGGTGAGTCACCGTTTGTCACTCATTTCCCAACGTCTTGTCTCTTCTCGCAATTCAAGTTCCTAGAATCAACCCACCCGCACCTGCAACATGGCTTCATCCCAGAGGTCGCAATCAGGTACCCGTTTGCGACCCTGGTGCGGCCGGGTACGGGTACGGGTAAGGAATCAAAACCCGTTTGCGACCTCTGCCGGAGAGGGAGCGACGGCCGCCTCGGGCCTCCACCGCGAGTCGCGACAACGCGTCGCCTCCTGAGCCACGCGGCCACCAGGCAGACGCCGGCGGTACGAGAGCTGCGAGTTACTGGGTTACACCCTCACGCGCCTCCGGCCGTCGCTTCGCTCCACCCACACCTGGCCCCGTGTCTCCCTCTCTCTTCCCTTGGGGATAGAGGCGGGGGGGGGGGCCAGGAGTGGGGGGCGGGGAGGGTTGGTTGAGGCAGCACTTGGCCGATGGAGCAGGTCGGGCGACAACAACAACAACAACAATAATACTATGAACACACACGTGCAAACACGCGGACACAAAACAACCTTCACTGTCGACGCACCACAGAAGGAGGCAGTGTAGATCACACCGCAACAATCAAACAATCAGCACCATCCTCAAACGAACGTCAACGCCATCCCTCCGACCACTAAAACCCCGAGACCTCGCTCGAACTCTCCCACCTACGTGACTTTACCGAAAGAACCAAAGAGTATGGATCCTTGCAGTCACGAAAACTTCAAATCTCGAACTCTCCCACCAACTTTAAGCCCTTATCCCCTCCCCCCACGCCCCCCCAAAGTCCGGACCATCGGTAGCGGTTGGTTCGGCAGCCACCCAGCGGCGTGGGCGGCACCGATCCACGCGGTTGACAACCCACAACCGTGGGTGCTCCGGTCCACGCTCCGGGGTCCGTATTTCTGGCCAGTGCTGCAGTCCACACTTCACACTCCGGTCCAAACTTCTGCCACTCCGGACCACGCTTCGGTCGGCTCCGGTCGGCTCCTGCCGTCCACCCTTCGGAGTTAACACGCTCCGGCAGACACTTGTACACTCCCGTCGTCACTCCGGTCCGGGCCGTCAGACGCCTTCATAATGCTATGGAGAAACGCGGACGAGACGGGCGGCGCAGTGGGTGCGTGCGTGGCGGTGGCTGACTGACGAGTGCCACCACCCCCCACCGCCACCGCCGTGGTTGTGCTGGACGTTCCACGATGCGTTGCCCCCAACCCGGCCCCAACAACGACACGGTCGCCGCTGGCTGCTGCCGTCCCTTCTTGTCACACGATGCTACCGAGCGACGCGTTTTTATTCCGGCCCTACCACGAGGCTGCGTCAGGCCCGTGCCCCCCCCCACCCCCACCCCCAAGTCTCTCCGCCCACGCCCTGGCGTTGGGTGCTGCCTGCCCCCCGCGCTGGCCCCACCGATACGGTGGGCACGGTTTCAAACGGGAGGACGGCCCTACCACACGACGGTGGCGGTGTCGGGCGGCCGGCTTGAGGAGTGTCGAGCGGCACGCTGGCCCCACCGCGCCGTAGCGGCGGCGATGTTTCGTCGCACTCGGCCGCGCTCGCCAACACAACGGCGGCGGCGGTGGCGGCGGCGGTATTGGACAGCGGGGTATCGGCCTCGCCACGCGCTCACGGTGGTGGCGCCCGGTACCAGGCCGGCCCTACCACACGGTGGTGTTGGGCGAGAGCCAGGTGAAGCCGCTGTACGCGGCAGGGTGCAGCGGCGTCTTGGGCGAGGGCAGGTAGAGCGCCAGCTCGTCTGCGTGCAGGCCGGCGCGCGCCACCGACGGCTCCGACGTGCTGCGATGGATCTTGGGCAGCGAGTGCGCCAGCTTCTCTATCGACGCCAGGATCTGCGTCGGTGGGTGCGGAGGGAGGGGCGAGGGGGAGGGGCACCGCATTACCCGGCACATTTACAAACGAGGCACGCTGATCGCCCAAGCAAGGGGCTCGGCGATGGAACCTCGCGCGGTGGCGGCAGAGGTCGCAACCGGGTACCCGATACCCGTACCCTACCCGATACCCGGCTACCCGTACCCGGCCAGGTATGGGTACCCGTTTGCGACCCTGGTGCGGCCGGGTACGGGTAGGCCGTGAGTCACTCATTTCCCAACGTCTTGTCTCTTCTCACAATTCAAGTTCCTAGAATCAACCCACCCGCGTCTGCAACATGGCTTCATCCCAGAGGTCGCAATCACGTACCCGATACCCGTACCCTACCCGTTACCCGGCCGGGTACGGGTAGGGTACGGGTACGGCCGGGTACGGGTACGGGTACCCGTTGGCGACCCTGGTGCGGCCAGGTACAGGTAAGGAATCAAAACCCGTTGCGACCTCTGGGTGGCGGCTATCGCTGCTGCACGTGGCCGCGTGGTGATCCAGCGCTGTGGAGGAAGCAGCACCGACGGCGGGCGGATCACGGCCACGAATGTTGTGACGCTCTCCTTCCCGTGGGCGTAGAGGAGCCGCCGTACCGTGGCTCGCCAGGTGCGGCAAATGGGACTGAATGCCAGTGGGTTCCATCTGTACGGGGAGAGTTGCCCCCTCGGGAAGCGTGGGCTTTCTCCAACTTGTATAATGAACGCTCAGTCGTTGGCTGAGGGCATCTTCAAATAAAAGCCCCAACGCAGGAGCCTTCTGAAAAAGGTCCTACAACTCGGTCTGCCTTTCCTGTAAGTGACATTGTGTCAAACAAAAAAAAAGGCAGGAATACCAGATGCACCGATTACATTACATGAGCCGGGTTACCTCACAGGCCCGGTGAAGACTCAGTGGACGTGACATGGTGACGCTAAAACACGCTTAACGGCGATTGCAGCAGAAAGGTAGGATTACTACGGTACACATCAACGCGTAGGTTACTAACTTACCAAAGACAAAGATCCCCCTATATAGCTTTAAACAGACTTGGAACAAGCGCTGTTAGCGAGTACCTATGAAGGCCGGCATGACATGACGGACCAGCACCACTCCCGACCACCTTCGTCTCCCTGGTGGCGATGTTTACGCACCGCACTCAGTACTCAATCTGAGGCTGAGTCCACCTAGGGGCGGCCCGGGAACGGCTTAGACAATTATCACTGGGCGATCGACGGCCATGAGCGGGAATCGAACTCGAGCGGTCGGGATTCGCAGCGCAGCGCGCTAACTGCCGCATCAACTCTCCGCGCAAACCAACTTACCACACTCGCACATACACACACACACTACACTCTCTCTCTCGTACCGACTAGCCGCAGTGGTCGCCACACACGCACAGCTGGTACCTGCGGGAAGAGCAGCCGGTCGGTGTGCTGTGCTTTCAGGCAGTCGGCCATGAGGCGCCTCATGTCTCTTGGGCAGTTTCTGCGGACTTTGGTGAGGTCGGGACTCAAGTAGCCTCGGCCCACCATGAAGATGATCTGTCAGCCAACCGCAGAGATTCCGTCGTCACTGGAGCTTCAAGCCACACCGCACAGCGCAGGAAGCCTACAAACTTGGTGACACTTTGATTTCGATTTAAAGCTTTCGTGACTGCAGGGATTTATCTTCTTGGTTCTTTCGGTAAAGTCACGTAGAAGGGAAATAATAAAATAATAAAAAGAAAACATAATAAAATAATTCTCACGACGTTTCGGCCACAACGCAAGCAGCCGTCCTCAGGTGAAGAACAGACGCTGTCTTTCTGACAGACCTGAAACGTCGTGAGGATTATTTTATTATGTTTTATTTTGATTATTTTGTTATTTCCATTCTACGTGACTTTACCGAAAGAACCAAGAACACTTTGATCTGTCAACTTCACCACCCGTGTGCGCGTGCCGCACGACACACGATGGAGCAGGTAACACCGAGCAGTGGCTGGGCGGCTCAGGAGGTCACAGCGCTGAGACGTCACCTCTAAGCCAGAGGTCGCAACCGGGTACCCGATACCCGTACCCTACCCGATACCCGGCTACCCGTACCCGGCCGGGTACGGGTAGCCGTTTGCGACCCTGGTGCGGCCGGGTACGGGTACGGGTAGGCCGTGAGTCACTGGTGAGTCGCCGTTTGTCACTCATTTCCCAACGTCTTGTCTCTTCTCACAATTCAAGTTCCTAGAATCAACCCACCCGCGCCTGCAACATGGCTTCATCCCAGAGGTCGCAATTGGATACCCGATACCCGTACCCTACCCAATAACCGGCTACCCGTACCCGGCCGGGTATCGGGTACGGGTACCCGTACCCTACCCGGCCGGGTACGGGCAAGGAATCAAAACCCGTTTGCGACCTCTGCTCTGAGGTGCTGCTGGTTTGGAGCCCGCGTTTCAGCCGCCCGTGACGACACTGGGCTCTTATGGGTCGTGAGTTTACGGCCGCAGTTCGGTCACCAACGACTGCACTAAAACACTGGGAATGGTATAATTTCCACTCTGGAATTATAAATAATATCAGTGTCATGTGATCATAATTTTCTCTACAGCAGGACCGTTGGGCAAATGCAGCATCCCCGAGTGTGTAGACAATACAGCTGCTGCTGCTGCTACTTGAGTTGACACTGCAACTGCTGATGGTGTCAGTGCTGTCGGTGGTGCTACTGCTGTTGGTGCTGTTGGTGGCAGTGGTGATGGTGTCGGTTTGGGTGTAAAGTGTTGGTGGTGGTGCTACTGTTGTTGGTGGCAGTGGTGATGGTGTCGGTTTAGGTGTAAAGTGTTGGTGGTGGTGCTACTGCTGCTGTTGCTGTTGGTGTCAGCTTGGGTGTAAAGTGTTGGTGGTGGCACTACTGCTGTTGTTGCTGCTGTTTGTGCTGTTTGTGCTGTTTGTGCTGTTGGTGTTGGTGGTGCTGCTGCTAATGGTCGTGCCGTTGGCAATGAGTGTTAACATTTGTGCTGCTGCTGCAACTATTGATGTCAAGTGCCGCTGCTGCTGGTCCCGCTGGTGTCGGTACGAGTGCTGTTGCTACTCCTACTGGAGGTGCAGCTGCTGCTGCCGCCACCGCACCTGGTCGCGGTTGTTGATGTGGCAGTACGGCAGCTGGCCGGACATGAGCTCGAAGAGCACGACCCCAAACGCGTAGACGTCCGACTCGAACGTGTACGGGTTCTCGTCCTCCATGCGGATCACCTCCGGGGCCTGCGTACAGCACAGAGAACCACCGCCCCTCTCTATAGCCTCACGTAGGCTTGTCGTTTTCGCACGGTTGGTTACGTACGGTGCGAAAGAAGTTCAACATATATACATTGTTGGGGCAAGTGCTGTTAGCGAGCACCTACCAAGGCCCACACAGCACACGGGGGGTGACGGGGCTCCGGCCGCCTTTGTCTCCCCAGTGCCGGTGTTTACACATCTGCAGCAGGTACCACCTCTGATTAGCATGTTTGGCTACGTACGATGTGAACTAAGTTCAACATCCATACCTAAATACTTATTTAAGACCAAGTAGACAAAAATTGAGGCACAGGACCAGTTCAGATAATCTTCACTGGTGTTGACCGTGAGAGGGAATCGAACTCGGGTCGCCGTGTTTGTAGTGCAGCGCGCTAACTGCTACTACACTACCGCTCCCCCCCCCCATGCTACCGTGTAGGCTACATGAGAGATCTTTGTGCGACGGAACAGGGAACTGGTGAGCGAGCGAGCGAGTTCGCGAGCGAGTTCGCTCACCATCCACAGGATGGATCCGGATGGCTGTGTGAGTTGGTGGGAGCCGCTCCACCGAGTCTTCACCGTGGCCAAACCGAAGTCTCCGACCTTCACCGTGAGGTCATCGTGGAGGAAGATGTCTGCAGAAGGTGGTCAAGGAGACACGGGGCATGCATGCAACAAAGATCCCCCGTGTAGCCTTAACAGACTGTTGGGGCAAGTGCTGTTAGCGAGTAGCACCTATGAAGGCCGGCACGGCACACGAAGGGGTGGGTGGCCAACACCACGCCCGGCCGCCTTTGTCTCCCCAGCGATGATGTTTACACATCGCACCAGGATTTGAGGCTGAGTTGACCTAAGGGAGATCCAAGACCGGTTCAGATAATCGTCACTGGTGTTGACCGTGAGCGGGAATCGAACCCGAGTCGCCAGGTTCACATACACAACACAGACATGTGCAGAGACACACAAAAATGCAGAGACACACAAAAATGCAGAGACATATGAACAAAGACACAAATGCAAATATACAAAAAACACACAATACACATAACGTACGCAGACGTATACACAACACTCAAATACCTCACACACACAGAGAAGACACGAACGCACATTCACCAAACAAACATCCGGACGCTACACCCTAAGAATACTATCAACACTAAATGGATCCCTGACACCCTGACACTCTAGAAACGCAACAATGACTGTGTGAGACAACAGGGCTGCGCAAGGATACTGTTGGACTTGAGGTCCCTGTGGATGATGGACTTGGCATGCAGGTAGCTGCAGAAAGGGGCACAAAGCGGCATCAACGCAGCTCAGACGCTCAAACAAAAACAAACATTTTATTATTTGACCAGGAGCTGCTATGTAGCGACCTGGCCACCACAAATGACAGCGGGAGGAAGTGGCTTCATCATTTCGATTTAAAGCTTCTTTCGTGACTGCAGGGATTCATCTTCTTGGTTCTTTCGGTAAAGTCACGTAGAATGGAAATAATAAAATAATAAAAAATACAACATAATAAAATAATATAATAACTCGAATTTTCTTAAACTTTTTTTTGTTATTTTATTATTTCCATTCTACGTGACTTTACCGAAAGAACCAAGAAGATGGCTTCATCATCTTCAGAAGCGACCTGCCCACCTAACGGTTGACTACGTGCGATAGAAATTTCAACGACACGCATTTGTAATAAAGGTCGTTGAGGCGACTTCTGGAATCCGTCTTTTATTCAACTTGCTGCTGACAGGCAGCATGAGAGGGATAGAGAGAGACGCACCGCCACGTGGCAACACGGAGCCCCGCTCACGCGTGGCCCCCTCCTCCGTTCGTTCCCGTTCTGACCACGTGTCGTTCGTCTCCACCCCTATTTAATACCCGGGTCACATGGTACGTTTCCACCAATCCTGGTTAGCCTCCATGGAATATTCCAGGCTCCCTCGTCAGCTCCCGGGACCACGCCCCTGATTCATCTCCCCATTGGCTGTAGCCAAAGCCAGCAGAATCAATTCTTACAACCGTCACCTTTTTATACTGGTAGGAACGAAGTGAACCAGCCTACAATAGATTATATCGTCCGTCCGTCCGTCCGATGTCCGATTAGGTGTAGCAACATCGCCCCCTACTGCAAACACTTGGCAGGACCCTACAAAAACCTTTAGACTCAGTGAGGCTTTCCTGGCTAAACAAGTGTAACATTCCCTTATAATTCCCTGAGATAGTTTTTATTCCCTGAGATAGTTTTTAATTAAAACATTTAAATTAAAAATTAACTCACAGCGGCCTAAAGCCTACAGCTAGGCCTAAAGCCTAGAACTAGGCCTCAAACTCTCCCTTCGTATCGTACCCCCGCGTGTGTGAAAGGGAGTTAATGTTTAACAATGTTACATTCCCTGATGTTTTTAAATATAAACATTTACATTTAAAGCTTTTACATTAATAATTAAAATATTTAAATTAAAAATTTACTCACAGCGGCCTAAAGCCTACAGCTAGGCCTAAAGCCTAGAACTAGGCCTCAAACTCTCCCTTCGTATGGTCCGATTAGGTGTAGCAACATCGCCCCCTACTGCAAACACTTGGCAGGACCCTACAAAAACCTTTACACTCAGTGAGGCTTTCCTGGCTAAACAAGTGTAATAATACATTATGTTTATATTCTTTGGTTATTCGTTCCTACCAGCCCACCCCGCAGGGACCTGTTTACGTCAGGGCCACGCCCCTAGGCTTCCCCCCATTGGCTATAAACCAGGACCGGCAGAGCCAATCATCGTGACGAGTTGTGAAACGTCAGTGAGCCGGATATATCCTCACATTACACTTGCGTACACACTCATCCTATCCACACAGCAACACGGACCCTAGCGCCCCCCCCCCCCACACCCCCCCGACTCGCCCCACTCACTCCATGCCCTGCGCGGTCTGGCGCGCGATGTCTATGAGCTGCAGCACGGGCAGCCTGGTGTCGAGCACGTGCAGGTGGCGGTAGAGGCTGGAGCCCTCGCACCACTGCGTGACGATGGCGAGGCGCGGCTGCATCGTGTAGCCCATGAACAGCAGGATGTTCACGTGCCGAGTCTTCCTGCACGCACGCAACGACAAACGAGGATTCGCCACCCCGGCCCGCCCGCCCGCCCCGTCCAGATAGCCGTCAACAAACTGTTGGGGGGACAAAGTTCTGTTTGGCGAGTTGGCAGCGCTTATGAAGGCCGGCACGACTCGCGAGGGTTGTGCGCGGTTGTTGCTGTGTGACTCGCTGTGTGTGTGTGGGTCAGTGGTTGTTGTGTGACTCACTGTGGGTGTGTGGGTGAGTGGTTGTTGTGTCACTCACTGTGGGTGTGTGTGTGGTTGTTGCTGTGTGACTCGCTGTGTGTGGGTGAGTGGTTGTTGCTGTGTCACTCACTGTGTGTGTGGGTGAGTGGTTGTTGCTGTGTGACTCGCTGTGTGTGCGTGGTTGTTGTTGTGTCACTCGCTGTGTGTGTGTGGTTGTTGCTGTGACTCACTGTGAGTCTGTGGGTGTGTGGTTGTTGCTGTGTGACTCACTGTGTGCGTGTGTGGTTGTTGTTGTATCACTCACTGGGTGCGTGGTTGCTGCTGTATCACTCACTCTGGGTGTGTGTGTGGTTGTTGTTGTATCACTTGCTCTGGGTGTGTGTGTGGTTGTTGTTGTATCACTCACTCTGGGTGTGTGTGTGGTTGTTGTTGTATCACTCACTGTGTGTGTGGTTGTTGCTGTATCACTCACTGTGTGTGTGTGTGGTTGTTGCTGTATCACTCGCTCTGGGTGTGGGTGAGTGGTTGTTGTATCACTTGCTCTGGGTGTGTGTGCGTGGTTGTTGCTGTATCACTCACTCTGGGTGTGTGTGTGGTTGTTGCTGTATCACTCACTGTGTGTGTGGTTGTTGTTGTATCACTTGCTCTGGGTGTGTGTGCGTGGTTGTTGCTGTATCACTCGCTCTGGGTGTGTGTGTGGTTGTTGTTGTATCACTTGCTCTGGGTGTGTGTGTGGTTGTTGCTGTATCACTTGCTCTGGGTGTGTGTGTGGTTGTTGCTGTATCACTCACTCTGGGTGTGTGTGTGTGTGGTTGCTGTATCACTCACTCTGGGTGGGTGTGTGTGTGGTTGTTGCTGTTTCACTCTCTCTGGGTGTGTGTGTGGTTGTTGCTGTATCACTCACTCTGGGTGTGTGTGTGGTTGTTGCTGTATCACTCGCTCTGGGTGTGTGTGTGGTTGTTGCTGTATCACTCGCTCTGGGTGTGTGTGTGGTTGTTGTTGTATCACTTGCTCTGGGTGTGTGTGTGTGTGGTTGTTGCTGTTTCACTCTCTCTGGGTGTGTGTGTTTGGTTCTTGCTGTTTCCCTCGCTCTGGGTGTGCGGTTGTTGCTGTATCGTGCGCTCTGCGTGCTGCAGCTGTAGTGCTGCCCCCCCTCTGGGTGCTCTATCCGTCACTGGGGGTGATGGGCGCTGCTACGGCACTCACCTCAGCACCCCGACCTCGTTCTTGAACGCCTGCAGCTGCTGCGGTGTTGGATCGGTCACGTTCAGCACCTTCACAGCTACGTCTCCTGCACGCCGGCGACACGGCCAGTCAAGTGTGAGTTTACGCACGAGCAACACTGAGGTGACAACGCACTCCGCGGGGGCAATGGTAGTTGCCGCTACGGGATGCGTGGTGCGTGCACGGTGGCTAGGAGATGTTAACTACCTCGCCTGTTATGCAGGAGGTCGTGGGTTCGATCCAGACCTTGACGCCTGCTGCTGTATATTTGAAGCTTGCGTGTCTCTCTCATCATCATCACGATGACGAGATGTTCAATACCTCGCCGAGTATACAGGAGGTCGTGGGTTCGATCCCAACCCTGACGCCTGCTGCTGTATATTTGGAGTTTGCATTTCTCCCTCCCCATGGTCGCGTGGATTTCTCTCCGGGTCCTCCGGTTTTTCCCTCCGCATTTAGAAAAACAAACGCGTTCAGAGTATTGGCTGCAATAAATGTCCACGTGATAAGCCACTTCGTTGGGCTATCGTTTGTGGCCAGGTCGCTTCTGAAAAAGAGCTGCATAGCTCAGTGTTCCTTACCTGGTCAAAAAAAAATGTTTTTCAATCACACAGACAACCGGTCACATCGGCAGATCGAGGCGCTCACGGACCCCACGCCCCTTGACGCTCACCACGCTCTGCACGCGCGCCGCTCACTCTCGCCGCTCACCACTCACCGTGCCACTTGCCCTTGTAGACGGTTCCGAAGGAGCCCGAACCAATCCGCTGCCCGAATGCGATCTGCCCCTCCGGGATCTCCCAGTCATCACACGAATCCCTCCTCTTCAGCGGACGCTGCACACACACACACACGTGTACGCACACGTACACACACATGGATACATGCACACACACATGTACCAACACACACTCGGGTACACACACACGTACAGAGAGACGCACACACGAGCAAATACACGGCGCACACACAAGGGCACATGGGTAACGCACACGCACGCGGGCACATGCACACACACACGCACACATGGGACACATGCACACACACACACATGGGGCACATGCACACACACACACACATGGGGCACATGCACACACACACACACGGGTAAGGCACACGCACGCGGGCACATGCACGCGGGCACATGCACACACACACAGCACATGCACACACACACATGGGGCACATGCACACACACACACACACATGGGGCACATGCACACACACACACGGGTAACGCACACGCACGCGGGCACATGCACGCGGGCACATGCACACACACACAGCACATGCACACACACACATGGGGCACATGCACACACACACACACACATGGGGCACATGCACACACACACACGGGTAACGCACACGCACGCGGGCACATGCACACACACACACGGGCACACACACATACAAGGACATTAGATTTCACACATTTATGTATTCAAGGCTACATTCACTCACACACACAAAATCACCTCACTCACTCACATTCAATTACACTCACAACCATTGGTGTCTACACCCACGAACATTTACACTCACTCAATGAGAACGCACTCGTACTAATGCTTACACTCACTTGCACGCAACTCTCTCACACAATAATTTACCAACATGCTCAGTCACTCTTTAATTTTTATGTTTAAATTTGACCAGGTAAGGCCCACTTAGCTACAAAGCTCGTTTTCAAAAGCCACCTGAGCTGCAAATGTTAGCTCGGCGAAGTGGCTTATCACGTGGAAATGTATAGCAGCCAAATACTCTGAACGCCCGTTGATCACACTGGTCAACAACAACAAAAAAAAAATTCTGGCCTGAACTTTTGCAGCTGTTTTAGACTAATTTCAGGGTGCTGATTCCAAATCTGATCTCATTTTTATGCTATCGGCATACCCCATTTTCATTGATTTTACCCGAAATTAACTCTGTCACTTATGATTGCAAGTTGTTGCGAGTCAGTGACTGCTTTAGTGTTAAAATATGGTGCTGTATTTTTAGGATAGTGTGTTTATAATATCATTTTATGTAGATATCCACATTTATTTAATATTTTTCTTCTGCAGTTTTTATTGAAAATGCAATATTTGATATCTCAAAAACCTGATGTGATAGACAAAAACGTATGCCGGATTTGGAATCAGCACCCCAAAATTACATTAAAAACCGTTGGAATATCTTATACCAGAAAAAGTGTGTTGACCAGTGTTATAAATGTGGAGGGAAAAACCAGAGGACCCGGAGAAA
Organism: Lampetra fluviatilis; assembly: GCF_964198595.1. Taxonomy (NCBI): domain Eukaryota; kingdom Metazoa; phylum Chordata; class Hyperoartia; order Petromyzontiformes; family Petromyzontidae; genus Lampetra; species Lampetra fluviatilis. The sequence continues at coordinate 4,394,683 of NC_136312.1, read as the reverse complement.
AATGCAGGCAACAATGGGTAGAACATACAAACTCCAAACATAAACGCATCAAAGTCGGGATCGAACCCACTAACCTCCTGCATACCAGGCGAGGGAAATAACCATCTCACCACAACTGGGGAGACAAAGGCGGCCGGGCGTGCTGTTGGACTATCACTCCCTCGTGTGGCGTGCCGGCATTCATCGGCGCTCGCTCACAGCACTTGACCGATCAAACAACTTGTTAAAAGCTATCCGGGGGATCTTTGTCTTCGTACCATGTGTATGATGCGATCGTCTGTGAGCGAGGCTGGACGGGAGGGCCCGGGAGACGCGTTGCGAGCCCCGGGGAGGTCCATGGGGAAGGTGGCCGTCAGACCCACACTCGTGCCTGCATGCAGCACGCGTGTTGCTCACTCAGTCGCGCGCGTGTCCATGCGTGTGTGTGCGTGTGCGTGCGTGTATGTGTGTGCGTGTGGGGAGCGGTAGTGTAGCGGTTAGCACGCTGCGCTATGAATCTGGCGACCCGGGTTCGATTCCCGCTAACGATCAACACCAGTGACGATTATCTGAACCGGTCCTGGGCCTCCCCTAGGTCGACTCAGCCTACAATGAGTACCTGGTGTGATGTGTAAACATCGCCGCTAGGGAGACAAAGGCGGCCGGGCGTGGTGTTGGCCACCCACCCCCTCGTGTGCCGTGCCGGCCTTTATAGGTGCTCGCTAACAGCACTTGCCCCTAAAGTCTGTCAAGGCTATACGGGGGATCTTTGTCTTTGTATGTGTGCGTACATGTGTGCGTGTGTGTGTGCGTGCGGTGATTATAAATGTGCGAGAGCCCGCTGAGATTAAGAGCCTCCGTCAGGGACTCAATCAAGCAACTCCTGACGCCCTCAAATGGATTATTAAACTCAACATTAAACTAAAAAAATGTATGTTCCAAGGTAAGGCCCACATAGCTCTACATAGCTTTCTTAAGAAGCGATCTGGCCACTAATGATAGCACAACAAAGTGACTTATCACGTGGAAATCTAGAGACTCTAAACGCATGGAGGAAAAAACCGGAGGACCCGGATAAAAGCCATGTGACCACAGGCAGAGAGAGCCCGCAAACTCCAAGTACACAGGCATCAGGGTCGGGGTCGAACCCACAACCTCCTGCATACCAGCCGAGGTAGTTAATATCTCGTCACCACTGCGCCCCGATTGTTATAACATTATTGTCCATTGCTGTTTTTTTGGTTAGGCAACGTGGTGGTAGTTTTATGCCAAAGTCATTTAGCATCCACCACCCGGGGAAAACCACATGAACACAGGGAGAACATAAACACTCCAAATAAGACAAATGATTCCCGTATAGCCTTAACAGACCGTTGGGGCAAGTGCTGTTAGCAAGCACCTATGAAGGCCAAAACAGTACACGAGGGGGTGGGTGGCCAACACCACGCCCGACCGCCTTTGTCCCAGTGGCGATGATTTAACACACCGCACCAGGTACTCATTTGAGTCAACCTAGGGGAGGCCCGGGACCGGCTCAGATAATCGTCACTGGTGATGGCCGTGAGCGGGAATCGAACCCGGGTCGCCGGGTTCATAGCGCAGCGCACTGACCGCTACACTATCGATCCTCACACAAACTCCACACACTCACAAACACTCACGCTCTGCAGAACAGGAGGGGAACATACAAACTCCACACGGAAAGGGCGCCTAAAGTTGGAAATCGAACCCAGGTTCTCGTTGCTGTGTGGCACAAATCTTATCATTGCATCGCACCCTACCACCCAATCGACGACTGACACACCGTTACAACCCTAACGCCTAATCAGCAATACCCGACAGTTAGTCCCGGATTGCTAATAACTCCACGAACTGCAACGCATCAGAGGCCCATTTACCTTCATGATGCCTGCAGTCACGCATCATGTCCTGTGGAACACACATGCACGCACGAACACACGGAGATGTGATCACAATGCAGGCAACGATCGGATGTCAACAAAGCTGGCTCAGCAAGTCCACCAAGGGAGCCTCCCGCTGTGTTAAAGCAGCCTAATCAGCACCAATGTTATCCATAATAGGCATTTTTTTGGTGGGTTACATCGCGTAAATATATAAACGTGTCGTTAAACCCGCCACCACCCGACACAGCCAATTAACCGTGAATAACCCAACTAATAATCGATATTCATTGTAACAAATACGACGACATGCCGGTTGTAATCACTGGCATAACGTCGTACTCGAATTGGTAAATGCTGTGAGTTTACTCTCGAACACACAACCGGTGTGCTGAACTAGTGACTAATTGGCACGTTTTGTTTCCGTGACAAACCTTACTAATTGGCCGTGTCGGGTGGTGGCGGGTTTAACGACACGTTTATATTTCGATTTAAAGCTTTCGTGACTGCAGGGATTCATCTTCTTTGTTCTTTCGGTAAAGTCACGTAGAATGGAAATAATAAAATAATAAAAATAAAACATAATAAAATAATTCTCACGACGTTTCGGCCACAACGCAAGCAGTACCTGAGGACGGCTGCTTGCGTTGTGGCCAAAACGTCGTGAGAATTATTTTATTATGTTTTATTTTTATTATTTTATTATTTCCATTCTACGTGACTTTACCGAAAGAACCAAGAAGACACGTTTATATTTACGCGATCTAACCCAACGACAACAACAACAACAACAACAACAAAAAACCCGCCTCCATTATGGATTAGAGCATCCTTTTTGTCAACTCCCGTCTTCGTAAAAACCTCTCGTACGCGTTCCTCCTCCTCCTCCGCCCACGGTCCACATTTTTTCTCGACGGCTCCGCCGATGCATCCTGGGGCCACGAGAGGCCCGGCACTTTTGAAATGGCGCGCAATCGATATTTATCCGTCGCTGCGAGTGTCTTTGCCGCGCTAATTGGGTACAAGAGGGGAACGCTTTCGACCGGGCAACAACACCGCGTGTATAATTTTAGCGCCGCGCTCCGTGTACGTGCGCGTCTGTGTCTGTGTAGTGTAGCGGTTAGCGCGCTTCGCTATGAACCCGGCAACCCCAGTTCGATTTCCTCTCACAGCCACCACTACCGGTGACGATAATCTGAAACGGTCCTGTGCCTCCCCTAGGTCGACGTAGCCTCAAACATCGGCGTGGTGCTGGCCACCCACCTCTTCGTGTGTGGTGACGGCCTTCATTATTTTTCGATTTAAAGCTTTTGTGACTGCAGGGATTCATCTTCTTGGTTCTTTCGGTAAAGTCACGTAGAATGGAAATAATAAAATAATAAAACATAATAAAATAATTCTCACGACGTTTCGGCCACAACGCAAGTAGCCGCATTCGGTAAAGTCGACTTGCGTTGTGGCCGAAACGTTGTGAGAATTATTTTATTATGTTTTATTTTTATTATTTTATTATTTCCATTCTACGTGACTTTACCGAAAGAACCAAGAAGATGGGGCCTTCATTATTTTGCTGCTATAAATTTCCGCATAAGCCAATTTGTTGGGCCATCATTAGTGACCAGGTCGCTTCTGAAAAAGACACAAAGTTTGGTTGAGACTGCGATCCACCACCCTAAGCATGGCCTCGCCACCTTCAAATTATTTTCACTTTGAACTAAACAACACAAATTCTCTCTCCTGAAGCTCTCTCGTCATGGCCAGCAGCAGACCCCCTCAACAACGCCGCCATTCTGGCTTCTGGTTTCTTTCGGTAAAGTCACGTAGAAGGGAAGTAATAAAATAATAAAAATAAAACATAAGAAAATAATTCTCATGACGTTTCGGCCACAACGCAAGCAGCCGTCCTCAGGTGAAGAACAGGTCTGTCGGAAAGACAGCGTCTGAATGAACACCACCAGGCTTGGCAGCGTATATTTAAGCTGGGTTGGAGGGGGAAGAGCGCCTTGACAAAGGAATTTGCATATCAAGAGGAATTCAGCATATTTATGGGAAATGCAGATATGGGATTAGTCACTACTTGTGGAATGCGTAGGAGGTGGGCGGGGGGTTTCAAAGTCATATTATGCCCGTGCATTATGCAGTATGCAGGATTAGCAGCAACAAAGGGAGGGAGTAGGGTTAGCATTAATAAAGGGAAGGAATGTTAATAGTATGGAGCTGCAGCAGCTAAACCACCATGTAAAAAACTAAAATATAAACTACATCAGTATCTTTTCGATTTAAAGCTTTCGTGACGGCAGGGATTCATCTTCTTGGTTCTTTCGGTAAAGTCACGTAGAAGGGAAGTAATAAAATAATAAAAATAAAAAATAAAACAATTCTCACGACGTTTCGGCCACAACGCAAGCAGCCGTCCTGTCGAGGCGACAGACCTGGTTTTCACCTGAGGACGGCTGCTTGCGTTGTGGCCGAAACGTCGTGAGAATTATTTTATTATGTTTTATTTTTATTATTTTATTACTTCCCTTCTACGTGACTTTACCGAAAGAACCAAGAAGATGCATCAGTATCATCAATATTCTAGCCGCCGCTCAATCACGACGCTGCCACCGACGCCATCACCATCACGCGCAGGAATGGGAAAACCGCGCGCAAGGTGAGCAGCGTTGACGCGAGAGAGAGTGACGCACCTGCACCAGGTTGGCCGTCACTGGCCCCACGACGCCCGTGTGCACGTTGGGAGCGGACGTGGATCGCGGCCGGGGGGGGTGAACCGACGCCCGGCGGGGGGTCGAGCTGTCCGCCTCCGAGTGGTGCGTCCGGGTCGAAGGTCGTGCGGGCAACGGTGGTTGCCACCACGGGCTGTGTCGTGCACGCACGCACAGAGACACGCAGATACAATGCCGAGGTGTTAACTACTTCGCCTGGTATACAGGAGGTCGTGGTCTTCTTGGTTCTTTCGGTAAAGTCACATAGAAGGGAAGTAATAAAATAATAAAATTAAACATAATAAAATAATTATTTCCCTTCTACGTAACTTTACCGAAAGAACCAAGAAGATGAATCCCTGCAGTCACGAAAGCTTTAAATCGAAATTTAGGAGGTCATGGGTTCGATCCCGACACTGACGCCTGCTGTATATTTGGAGTTTGCGTGTTCTCACCGTGGTAGCGTGGATTTTTCTCCGTTTTTTCCCTCCGCATTTATAAATGTGCGTTTAAGAGTATTTGGCTGCTATACATTTCCACGCGATAAGCCACTTCGTTGAGCTATCATTTGTGATGGCCAGGGGTCGCTTCTGAAAAAGAGCTACGTAGCTCAGCGGGGCCTTACCTGGTGAAATAAAATTTTTTTTTGTAGTTTGGATTTCTGGGAGGCTAGGCACGGCGGGGTATTTTTTGTCAAACGACGCCCGATAACCCTCATCCAGCAGTGGATTGACAAGCGGTGCTGTAAGCAGTACATTGTATAGTACAGATGCGCGGGTGTGACAACTGTAGTAATATTAATAATTATACGTGGTGTCTACCTCATGGTGGGTGTTACGGATCCCCCCCCCCCGTGACAGTATCCGCAAGAGGAGGTTATTTTGCGCCGGGGTCAGGATTCAAAACTTGCCAAATTAAAACATTTACACCGAAACTTACTCAGTTGCGTGCATGGCGAACCTATTTCGCGCCGTGCGTAGCCAACCAAACTCATCGGACGTTAAAGCTGGGACGATTCGCGTCAATTTAGTCGATTGACTGACAGAACACTCAAGGTCGATTGCGTTCCATTGCTCAGAACAAATTGCCGCAAGATACTATTGGTCTGCAAAGTCAGCAGACCAATGGATTTTTTTGACGCGGCCACACAGAATGGAGTTCTGCTGATATTCACACGTGTGCTGAACATCTTTCGCAAACGTACGAAGCAAACCGAGCTCACCGGAGGTGCAAAACGTCGTGAGCATCGCCCCCTACTGGCAGGCTAGTGCCCTCAGGTCACTCGTGCAAATGAGACTGAATCCCGGTATTTAGTCGAGATCTCAGCCGGTGCAGCGAAACATTAAAGTTTAAACATGAAGCTTAAACAACGCAACATGCGGCTCGGTGGGTGAGAGCGGGGGAGGGGTCTGTGGCGTAACCGGATATGTGAAGAGGTCACATGTGAATGTGCACATAAAATGACAGTTTTACACCGTCGTGCAACGATAGATAACTTGACAAAAATAAGCGGGCACTGAGAGATTTACACGTGTGAGCCACCGCTGCCCCACTGTGCAAGAGAGGGAAGTGAACAAAGATCCCCCGTGTAGCCTTAACGGACTGTAGGGGCAAGTGCTGTTAGCGAGCACCTATGAAGGCCGGCACGGCACACGAGGGGGTGGGTGGCCAACACCACGCCCGGCCGCCTTTATCTCCCCAGTGGCGATGTTTACACATCGCACCAGGTACTCATTTGAGGCTGAGTCGACCTAGGCGAGGCCCAGGACCGGTTCAGATAATCGTCACTGATGTTGGCCGTGAGCGGGAATCGAAATCGGGTCGTCAGGTTTGTAGCGCAGCGCGCTAACCGCTACACCACCGCTCCCCACACACACACGCAGGGTTCAGCGCGAAAAGGTCCCATTTGTGAACATCTTTTAAAAGTAAATTTTGATTTGTCACGTTTGCTGTGTGAGTCAACAGATGATTTGTTGCTGCTGCTGCCGAGATGGCAGTGATGCACACGTACACGCTGCACAACAAAAAAACGACTCAACAGGTGCGTCAATAACAACACGGTATGCGGGCCTTAAAAGAAAAAATATATAACAGGCGATGTTTCGGGCTATGAAGAAGGGCCTTTGCCCGAAACGACGCCTGTTATATATATTTTTTTTATTTTAACTGCACACACACACATGCAGTGGTGTTAATGACGAATGTGTTGAGACTGTTGAAATTATTTTCGCTTGTGCATTACTGCCATCCGCAGTATCTTCACATTCTCTCCACTGTTATTATTTTTTAATCATTATTTTACGTGAGCTGCCATCAGACTCCCACCCTCGCCCCCTTCACACGGGATCATGCGCTCCCTCCCACGAGACAGAGGGAGACAGAGGGAGACAAACGGAGTCACATAACGACACGCAGAAATCCAGATAAGACAGACGCATGGAGACACACGGAGACACACAGAGACACACGGAGACACGCGGAGACACGCAGAGACACGCAGAGACACGCAGAGACACGCGGAGACACGCAGAGACACGCGGAGACACGCAGAGACACGCGGAGACACGCAGAGACACGCAGAGACACGCGGAGACACGCAGAGACACGCGGAGACACGCAGAGACACGCAGAGACACGCGGAGACACGCAGAGACACGCGGAGACACGCAGAGACACGCAGAGACACGCGGAGACACGCAGAGACACGCGGAGACACGCAGAGACACGCAGAGACACGCGGAGACACGCAGAGACACGCAGAGACACGCGGAGACACGCGGAGACACACAGAGACACGCAGAGACACGCAGAGACACGCAGAGACACACGGAGACACGCAGAGACACGCAGAGACACACGGAGACACGCAAAGACACGCAGAGACACGCAGAGACACACGGAGACACGCAGAGACACGCAGAGACAGAGACACACGGAGACACGCAGAGACACACGGAGACACACAGAGACACGCAGAGTACCGAGCAAGAAAAACACGCGGAGGCATGCGAAGACCTGGACAAGATAGACGCATGGAGACACATGGAGATTTGACGAGACAGACACAAAGTTTTTTTTTTTACTTCGACTTCCAATTAATAGTGCAATTGCATTGGAGGTGGGGCCGGGGAGGGAGGGTGGGTTAGGGGAAACTACTCACTTGATTCCGTCTAAGCTGATACAAATCATGGGCACGTCGGTGCTGCAACGCTGGTGGAATCGCATGCCGCACTCCTGGCAACGGAATCCCTGGAACAGGAGCTTGCGGCAAATGTCGCAGAACGCCAGCATCAGGTCTGTCCGGCGGACCTGTCGGCGTGGAGATAGACAAAGACAAAGATCCCCCGTCTAGCCTCGACAGACCGTGAAAGCAAGTGCTGTTAGCGAGCACCGATGAAGGCCGGCACGGTACACGAGGGTGTGGGTGGCCAGCACCACCCTGACCACCTTTGTCTAATCGGTGGCGATGTTTACACACCGCACCAGGTGCTCGTTTGAGGCTGAGTGGACCAGCGAAGTTACAACAACAGCCGGGGGGGCACGGGAGAGCGGTCGCGCACCTATCCGCTCGTCGTGGGGGTTCGTGGTTTAACGGCGGCGGCGGCGGCCATCCCGGTGAATGCCGCGGGTGTTTTATTGACCGTGAATGCCACACGTTGTCGTGGTGGGCCATGCAGGATTACTGTGACGATACTCGAAAAAGACTAAGCGACAGTCCAAGCAAAAATAAAACCACAGAAATATAACTGTAATTGGGAGATCGAATCGGCGACCAGCATGCTGACCATTTACACAACGGGCAGTACATTTGGGGAAGAACCAAATTTAACGTTACGGGTTTTAATCTCGATTTTAAGCTTTCGTGACTGCAGGAATCCATACTCTTTGGTTCTTTCGGTAAAGTCACGTAAGTAGGAATAAAATAAAATAAAAACACGACGTTTCAATCGCAACGTGACGACCGCTTGTGTTGCGATCGAAACGTCGTGATTGTTTTATTTATTTTATTTCTAACCACGTGACTTTACTGAAAGAACCAAAGAGTTACGTTTTTTTTTTGTGCCGTCATTGGGAGACATCAACTCGCTATGCTGCACAGAACCGGATTTCATCGCGGGAAAACGGAAAAAAAACCGGGTTCGAACACGGGCCCTGGGCTTGGGACACGGGCCCTGGGCTTGTGACGTGACGGACGTACAAAGTTGTGTGTGGAGAGCGGCAGGTATTTGAGGACCTCCACAGAGAGCTCCTCCCCCGACAGCCAGGCCATGTCCGTGCTCCAGTCCACCGCCGACTTTTGGCTGCATACAACGACAAAAACACCTCCATTGGAGCACCATCTTTATGACAGCGATTGTGCCCCACCGCCCACCCCCCCCGGTTTAGACAGACGGGGAGATAATGCATTAATGCTACCTTTAATAAAGGTTTTTTTTTAGGTTAGATCCCATGAATATGAATCTGGTTGTTGTAACTGCCAACAAAACATCATGGTTCTGAACATTTTTAATGTTGTGGGTTTACTCTCCAACACACCGGTGTGCTGAACTTGTAACTAATTGGCACGTGTTGTTTACGTGACGAACCTTACGAATTGGCTGTGTCGTGGTAAGCTAAATGGCACCTGGCTCAGGTGAAAAGCGTTAAAAAAACCGGGTCAAACACCCGATCCACAAGATACAAAAAAACACGAGAAAAATAAAATTGGCACAAGTCCACGGCACACACGCTGTTGCAACCGGTGTCGCAGAGTGGTTGGCACGGGCACTTGTCCAACGAATGTCCACATTTCCTTCCTCTTCATAGCCCCCGCGGCTGGAGTCCCCGGCCTACGGGAACCCCCCTCGCCCCCCGGCACCCCCCCGTGCAATTGCACCCCCTCTGCGCACGCGATAGCCACGCCGCTGGTTCTGACCGTCCACGGCGCTCTATAGCCGGAAGTAAAAATAGTGGTGCACACTTCTCCACAAAAGAAAAAGATCCGACGACGCACACAAAGACGCCCCGCGTAGCCTACACAGACTGTTGGGGCAAGTGCTGTTAGGGAGCGCCTGTTTGGGCTAACGTGACAAGCCAAGAGGTGTGTGGCTATCACCGTGCCCGGCCACCTTTGTCTCCCCTGTGCTGATGTTTCCACACCGCACCAGGGAAGCGTTAACGGAGGCCCAGTGCTGGTAAATATCACTCGCCACCGATGTACGCCATGGCCGGGAATCAAACCCACGTCGTTGGAGTTCGAAGTGCGGTGTGCGAAACCACTATTCTACCACTCACTCAGCGCACCCGACAACAACAGCTGCCATTCGCCAACAAGTGGCGGTGATGTCACCACAGCGCTTGTCCCGAGCTAGGTGCAATTAGAGGCCACCACGTGAAGCGTCGAAAGCATCACTGGCAGGTCACGAGACAAACCGAGGTGTTATGGGTTAACCGAGTCACATGCGCAGACGCGTACCCGTCTTGAAGGCGGAAGACGGCACAACACTTCGGCAAGAGGCCACGGATGTGCAGCGCTTTGGCCAGGCAATCCTTGACAGTCATCCCAGCCCTTGCTGTGACCTGCACGCAACCACAGACACATCCAGTTAGGCAGAGGTCCTGTGCGTGTGTGTGTGGTGTCTACTTGGCCTGGCACAAGCGTCGTGGTGATGTCACCGCCACTTAGTGGCGAATGGCGGTTGTTGTTGTTGTTGTTACGTGGTGTGTCACATGATGCAGAGAGCGCCGATTCATGACAGAGGAAAATATTGACAACTTTTTAGTGTTCGATAACTCGAACCTCTTAATTTAATACTATTTTATTTTACTAGATAAGGCCCACTGAGTTTTTAGGTTTTTTTCAAAAGCGACCTGACCACAAATGATAGCTCCACGAAGTGGCTTATCACGTGAAAATTTATAGCAGCCAAATACTCTAAACGCATTTTTCTCGATGTGTCGGGAAAAATTCACGCGACAACGAGGAGAACGTGCAAACTGTAAATATACAGCAGCCGTCATTTTCGTGATCCAAGCCAAGACCTCCTGTATAACCGGCGAGGTAGAAAACATCGTCACAATGGCTTCGTGGTATAAACGGCGGCCGCCCCCAACCCTGCCTCCCGAAGGCGAGATACTCCCAAAATGCACCACTTCAAAAGCGACGCTGCTGCTAACGTCACCAAGCCCGGCCACCTTGTACCTCCCATCCGGCGGTACGCGCGCTACAAACAAGACACTTCGTCCCGACTATTTTCGTGTCATCCGATCTGCCGACCGAGAGTCCACCGGCCGCGCGGCCGCCGCTCACCACGGTGCGCTGCTTGTTGGGCAGGTGCACGCGCACCGTGCGGCTCAGCGGCGACTGCGGCGTTGTCGCCTCTGCCGTCGCCTGCTCCCCCGGCGCCACCTCGGCCGCCGGCCCAGCCGGGGAGAAGGCGGCGCCCCAACCGCCGCCGCCGCAATGAGCGCTGTCGGCAAACACCGGCGATCGGCAGCGCTGCTTGTCGCTCGAGGGGCACGGCGGGCAGGGCGCGACGTGGACGGGGGGCCCTGGCGTAGCCGCGGGGGGCTTGCGCGACGGTTGCCGGGGATGCGAGGGGGCCGCCGGCGCCGACCCCTTGCCGAGGGCGCTCAGAAGTTCCTGCTCGCGAGCCTGCAGGGCGTCCAGCTTGTGCGTGTACTCCTCGTACGCCTGCGAGACACACGGGTTTGGGAGGTGGTGGGGGTTTGATGAAGAAATAAGCGCGTGACTCAGAGGCCAGAGTGCTGAGCCGGGCACCGCTGAGATCCTGCGCTTGAAATTCCTGGTTCAGCCGCCCAACCGTGACCAAAACCAGCTTCTCAGGCAATGGTGTCAGTCCGATCACCGGTGACTAACATAGATGCACACAGAGCCCCATAAAATCACAAAGAGACCTACAGATCCGCACATCCGATTAGCACGGTTGGCTACGTACAGTGCGACAGAAGTTGAAAATACATTTACAAAGAGCTGCGATTGAACCGGCTTGTCGAGTCTAAAGCTTCAATTGCATCAGCCCACTTTCACCAATGGCTACTCAAAACACCATCCCTTCATACGGAATTCTGCACTTGATTTGGGTAAACTCCAGCTCTGAGAATTAAAAACTATTGGCTTGAGATCTATTCTCATATTGGGTTGAGAGTCTTCAGATGAGAATTGCTCGATGTGACAGGGCAGGTGGGTAGGAAAGTGATTCTCTGTACCGTGTGGATCTAAGAAGTGAATCTTGACTTAAAGCTTTCGTGACTGCAGGAATTCATATTCTTTGGGTATTTCGGTAAAGTCACATAGATAGGTTCAAAGAAAATAACAAAAAACTACGTTTCGATCGCAACACAAGCGGTCATAGTTTTTTGTTATTTTCTTTGAACCTATCTACACGACTTTTCCCGAAAGACCCAAAGAATATCTAAGAAGTAGTTGCGTGACGTCCGCTTCCGCGGGCCGCTCTGTAACAACACAAAGGGGGTTGACACCGCTCTTTCACCTCCAGGTAGATGGAGGGAGGGTTGTGTTCGCCTCCGAAACGTTCCAGTAGCGCCGTCAGGTGTTCCTGCGTCAACTTGATCATCTGCTGCAGGTTCCACACCTGTTGGGGTGGAAGAGTTGAGGGGGGGGGTTGGCAGCGAGCAGAATTCCAGATAACATCAGCCTCCCTGGTGCCACGAAGCCCGAACCGGATGTTGGCTTCGACCACAAATATTTATTTCATTTTATTTAAATCACATTTGCATGTACGTACGTTGAACTTCTTTCGCACCGTGCATAGCCAACCGTGCTAATCGGAGGTGCCGGGGAAGGATAACAAACTAAAGACAAAATATCAGTTCTAAAGATATCTAGATTTAAAAGCTCACAGATCCAGTGGCTTCCTAATATCGGAAGGAAGAGCGTTCCAGACATCCACAGAAAGGCGCATCTGAAAGCACGTGACGCAGTGACCGTCTTTGTTCGATGACTAGTAGTAACATCACGGTCATCGCACTCGCGCAGTATTAATCAGGGCGGCCGCTGGATTTGAACCGTGAACCCTCTGCAACAAGCGGGGAAAGCACTACCGCAAGGCCACGTCACCGCCCTGGTCGACACAGACTTGGTCCGTAATGGCTGTGACCAATCATTTGGTCCCTAATTGAGCTGGGACTGTCCTGTTCTAAGTTTGTCTTCGTTTGATGGCGAGTCAAAAGCCGCTACGAGGATGAGCGGAATTTGCATGATGGTTTATGCTCCTGGACGGGATCAGCGAGGTATCGTGTTTAATTTGTGGCAAGCACCTTGTGTGCGCGTAATGAGCGTAACCGTACGACGTATTCGTTTGGCAACCGGAAACCAATGCAGCTCAGCGAGCACTGGACGGAAAATAATAGGCACAGGCCCAAAAGGGGTAAACAAAAACACTTCAACGTGTAATATAAAACTATTTTAATGTGCTACTTAAATTGAGGTGATTAGAGGCGCTGTAAGGGAACATTAATTACTCGCAATGCAAGTAAAGCACAGAGCAGAGGTCGCAACCGGGTACCCGATACCCGTACCCTACCCTACCTGATACCCGGCTACCCGTACCCGGCCGGGTACGGGTAGCCGTTTGCGACCCTGGTGCGGCCGGGTACGGGTAGGCCGTGAGTCACTGGTGAATAACCGTTTGTCACTCATTTCCCAACGTCTCGTCTCTTCTCACAATTCAAGTTCCTAGAATCAACCCACCCGCGCCTGCAACATGGCTTCATCCCAGAAGTCGCAATCAGGTACCCGATACCCGTACCCTACCCGATACCCAGCCGGGTACGGGTAGGGTACGGGTACGGCCGGGTACGGGTACCCGTTTGCGACCCTGGTGCGGCCGGGTACGGGTACGGGTAAGGAATCAAAACCCGTTTGCGACCTCTGGCACAGAGAGAGAAAAAACACGAGACCCTAAATCTCACCCCAAAAGCCAAATCTCCAACCTGTGCCTATCAACCACAGGACCCTCCCCCTCCAGGTCACAATCAGAATCTTTATTTAGACTGGAGGAGGAATCCGATGAGCTATGAAGCTCTTGTTCACAGATGTCCAGTATGGGCGGGTGAGCAAGTTACAACAGCAAACAATATAAAAAAACGATGGGAGTGCAAAATGGAGATAACAGGTACGCAGGTCACGAAATATAAATGAAAAATAAGCAATTTCATCTAGAATTTAAGCTTTCGTGACTGCAGAAATTATACTCATTGGTTTTTTTTCCGGTAAAGTCACGCATGTAGAAATAAAATAAAATTTAAATAAATAAAATAAAATGCAGTTTGCCGTTCTCTATGTGCTATGTACGTGGTGTCCCCCTGTGTTCCCTCGCTGTGTGTTTTATCCCATTTCCACCTGATGATGAGTGCTTGTGTTGCGTTCGAAACGTCGTGATTTCATTTCTACATACGTCACTTTACCGAAAAGAAAACAATGAGAATAAGCAATTTATTTATACAAGTCCAGTTGATCAAGCTTGGGCAAGGCAGCAGCAAAAACAACAACAACAACAGAGTCCCAGACCACACCAAGATAACCCCACACAGCGGCAGCACCTCAATAAAATGGCACATTAACACCGCACTGTCGAAACTGCACGGATCAAAGTTACAAATCACATTCGCAAATGTGACTGCTGTATCCAGCACCACTAACCTTCTGCTTCATGAGAATGTGTTTTTTTAAAGGAAGATTTACGATCTTCATTTGCCAGTAAAAAATAAGGTTCCAATGGTGTAAATGCTTACCCCGAGCTCTCATGGTGCATTGTCTTTGAGTTGTGTGCCTTTTGGCGTCATCTGGTCCAACACCATGTGAGACTAGGCTCTAAGGAAAGCTGTCTCGGGTGTGGACCAATCAACTTCAAGGACAGTGCATACATCATCAGAGTCATGTTTTTTGTTTGCATTATGGCTACAGGTATTGTGGTCTATGCAAACATGACTCCTTGTAAAAAAGGTGTCAGTTTTGTTGCCAGATAGAAGGGTAAAAAACCAATTATCAAGATTTACGATGTCCAGGGAGTGAAAAACAAGGATGTTCCAAAACATTGCAGTGATGCACCTCTCAATCCCAAAAGCAATTCGGATTAACGGTCCCAATTCAGCGATCTGATTCAACTGAAAACCGCCAAAATAATCGTCACTTTAGCCACCGTGTGATAACCATTTCTCCGTCGTAGAGTGTGCGTGTGGTAAATTGGAGCATCCTCAAAATGTGCGGATAAAAAAAGGTCACTTCAAAAGGGATCTTCAGAAGCAGTTCCGTATCGTGGGGCGTCTCTTATCACACGGGCGAGAGATACGAATGGACACTGTGTCGTGGGACGTGAAATTATGAAAAGACAAAGTAGGGCGGCAGTTACATTTTGGCCGCTTTATATTCCTTTACGTTGAAAACAAAATTACAAATTGGAGCAATTGGTCATCTCCTGTGTGATCATTTATGCAGGGTGTACACTTCCCAATACCATATGGTAATCCCAGCAGTGTTTGTTTAACAAGTCTGACTGCTGATGAGATCTAGAAGATCAAAACCGGTAGAGTTCACTTGCTTAAACAAAAAGCTCGTGGTGGATAACATTAGTCTGGAAACCAAACATTTTTTTTTCATGATAAGCAACGTGCTGCGTTCATATCAAGGCTGGCGAAGCAGTTGAGGCTACGGGAGTGATGTTGAGAATGCCTTAGATGTTGCCAGCGAATGACTGAACCATGGGACATTGCTGTACGATGTGTTCCCACATTTGGCTTTGATACACCACAGACGCATTGCGCGGATGAGCTGCTTCTCGTATTTTTGATGCGATGTTCAGATGCAGCTCAATGTGTAGGCACAGAATTGAGTTCTGCTTAACAGCCTGGCGGGTGGTGGCACACGTACGCAACGTATGAATGTTGAACTTCCTTCGCACCGTACGGAGCCAACCGTGCAAATCGGAGAAGTACAACAAACTAAACACAAAAAGCAGCTCTAAAGAAATGAGGTTTCAATCGAGATTTAAAGAGCGTTCCAGATGGCTTCAGATGTTCAACTGAAAGCGCGCCACGCAGTAGACGTCTTTGTTCGAGTTACTAGCAGCCAATGGCCACTGCTGCGAGAATGACCGGAGTTTGCGGGATGCCTGATGCACTGTGTGGATGAGGGCTGGCGAATGGCACAAATGTTGTTCAACTCCCTCCCCGTGGGTGTCGAGGTGCCATTCCCGGGCTCGCCAGGAGACGGCAGTACAGCAAGTGGACTAATCGCCATCTGTTTCCATCTGCATGGCGACAGTATGGCCTCCCCTAACACGTGTTGGTTTTCTGCGGCCGCTCCGGTTTCCTCCCACACATGTAAACACCCATCAATTGGATGAAAAGATACAGAAATAAAAACCCATCGCTGGACCCTCCTGAACGAGAGCCCTTCGACTCATCAAGGCTTTCCGGGAAAAACAAATAAATTGTTTATAATTATATTTGCTTTTAACCCGTGCAATGAGGCAACTGGGAAGGATTGGGTCCACATTGAGAAGCAGCTGAGAGGGCATTAAAGGCCTATCTGAGATGTCTTTGGGGAATGGGAATGCAATGACGCATCCATTGATGGATTAAAGTGGATTTTTTTTTTGGCCCAGTGCGTGCGATGGGAGCGGTAGCGCAATGGGTAGCACGCAGCACTACGAACCTGGCGGCCCGAGTTCGATTCCCGCTCACGGTCAGTACCAGTGGCGATTATCTAAACCGGTCCTGGGCTGCCCTAGGTCGACTCAGCCTCAAATGAGTACAGTACCTTATCGTGGTGTGTAAACGTCACGTACTGGGAAGACAAAGGCGGTCGGGCGTGGTGCTGGCCACCCACCCCTTTGTGGGCCGTGCCTACCTTCATAGGTGGTCGCTAACAGAACTTGCCCCAACAGGCTGCTCAGGCAATACGGGGGATGTTTGTCTTTTGGGGGGTGGAAGAATTGATTTTACTTTCAATTAATGGAAATATTATTTAAAAAAATTCCCCTCCGGCTAATGGTTGTAAAACAATGACAATATCCCCCCCATTCCTCAACTCTCTCTACCACCCCCTATCCCTCTCTACTCCCTCTCTATCCCCTCTCTACCCCCTCTCTATCCCCTCTCTATCCCCTCTCTACCCCCCCTCTCTACCCCCCCTCTCTACCCCCCCCCTCTTTACCCCCTATCCCCTCTCTACCCCCTCTCTAGCCCCCCCCCCCTCTATCCCCTCTCTACCCCCTATCCCCTCTCTACCCCCTATCCCCTCTCTACCCCCTATCCCCTCTCTACCCTCCCTCTCTACCCCCTATCCCCTCTCTATCCCCTCTCTACCCCCCCCCTCTCTACCCCCTATCCCATCTCTACCCCCTATTCCTTCTTTACCCCCCCCCCTCTCTACCCCCCCTCTACCCTCTCTCTACCCCCTCTCTACCCCCTATCTCATCTCTATCCCCTATCCCCTCTCTACCCCCTATCCCTTCTCTACCACCTCTCCCCTCTCTACCCCCTATCCCTCTCTACCCCCTATCCCCTCTCTACCCCCTATCCCCTCTCTACCCCCCCCCCCTCTCCAGCCCCTATCCATCTCTACCCCCTCTCTATCCCCACTCTACCCCCCCCTCTCTACCCCCTATCCCTCTCTACCCCCCCTACCCCCTCTCTACCCCTCTACCCCCTCTCTACCCCCCCCTCTCTACCCCCTATCCCCTCTACAGCCCCTATCCCCTCTCTACCCCCTATCCCCTCTCTACCCCCCCTATCCCCTCTCTACCCCGTCTCCACCCCCTATCCCCTCTCCACCCCCCTACCCCCTCTCTACCCCCTATCCCCTCTCTACCCCCCCCTCTATCCCCTCTCTACCCCCTATCCCCTCTCTACCCCCTCTCTATCTCCTCTCCACCCCTATCCTCTCCACCCCCTATCCTCTCTATCCCCTCTCTACCCCCTCGATGTCTCTCCCCGAGCCGTTTCCAGAGGCCTCTCTCTCTGCGGCCTAACCCCGACTCGAAGCCTGCCTCCTTGCCTGGCGGGCCTGGCGGGCGTGGCGGTTGCGACTGCGCCGTTTACCTCCTCGTTGGCCCGGGGGTCCCCGAGGCGCGGCCCGGCCTCGCTCCTCGCTTCGTCTCGGCCGCCGGTGCCGTGCCCCGGGATCACCGCCGCCATGGCGTCGCGGACAAAGAATAAACAACAACAGCAACAAACAACTCGCGACGATCAAAACGACAGCAACAAAAGCCGCCGCTTGCTAACGGCGGCGGCGGCCGTCAACAACAGCGGCAGCAGCAGCGCCACTCGCTCCCAGCGGCCGCTGCAGCCGCCAAACAACGTCACTACCGGCGTCATTGCGTTCTTCACACACAACTACACACACGCACAAACAACAACAACACAACAATAATCTCGTCGCTGTGTGTTGTGTGTGTGTGATGGTGGTGGGGGGGCACAGGTGGTGCCATCGTCATCGTCGTCTCAGTCAGTCGACCCGTGGCACCTGCTGGGTCTGCCCCGTGACCTGCTTCACGTGGCCTCAACGTGCACCTAGCCTGGCACAGGCACCGTGGTGGCCTCACCGCGGTTGTTGTTGTGATGGGGGGGGAGGGGGTAGCGGTGAGCGCGCTGCGCTACGAACTTGGCGAGCCGAGTTCGAATCACGGCCAACGCAAGTGAAGGGATTATCTGGGCCACCCCTAAGTCGACTCAGCCTCAAATGAGTACCTGGCGCGGTGCGTCAAAACAATCGCCACTAGGGAGACAAAGGCGGCCGGGCGTGTTGCTGGCCACCCACCCCCTCGTGCACCGTACCCAGCCTTAATAGGTGCTCGCTAACAGCACTTGCCCCAACAGTCTGTTAAGGCGATACGGGGTGGGGGTCTTTATCTCTTGTGTATGTGGCCTTGTCTTTATCTCTTGTGTGTGTGGCCTTAACACAGACATGGGCAAAGCACGGCCCTTAATTTGAAGCTTTCGTGACTGCAGGAATTACTCTTTGGTTCTTTCGGTAAAGTCACGTGTGTCCTCTCTTTGGAATGTTCACACTTAAATTCTAACTTAGCAAACTTTGAAATACGTAATCGACCAGGCTATGCGTTAATTGTGTGTTGACCGACTCTCTGTGTTGCATTACATTACATTTCGATATTTTGCTAGGTTATTTAATTTTAGTGTGTCTATCTCCCTTTCTCCTAATTTTCAAGCTTGCGTACCGTACCACACGTCGCCCTACTCATTGACATGCTAATTTTTCCTCTGCCCCCTCCCTCTCTCCGACCCCGCCCCCCCCCCTCTCTCTATTGAAGGCCCCGTCACAGAGACGATCTCTCTCTTTGTGCCGATGCGTGTCCTCTCTCTGTGTATCTTTGTGATATCTGTCTGCTTATGTGTCTGTCTATAGTTTTCTAGTTAGATTTTTGTTGCTATTTTTTTCTTTTATACCTGATGATGATTGCTTGTGTTGCAATCGAAACGTCGTAGTATGCTATTATTTAATTTATTATTTTATCTTTATACGTGACTTTACCGAAAGAACCAAAGAGTAAAACACGGCCCGTTGGGCTTTTTAATCCGGCCCGCCGAACTTGTCCAAATATTATTATTAAATTAAATTTTACCTTCCTCCTGTAATGCCCCCATTTCCCCAATAGATGACGCACTTTGTGTAATTCAACAAAACATACAAAATTTAACTCCGAGTTCTCTCCGAATTTCACGAGTCCGTTCTAGACCCCGCAGTTTTTTTTTTAAGAGTTTTAAGCACAGAAAACATAATTAAAGTTTGAAAAATCATTAATTATACAAACTTTTCAATCATTTCCTTCACTTCGATTTAAATTTTCTTTTAAAACTTCTTCTCACCAACATTACCACTCATTACCACTTTCTCCGAAGGCAAGTTTGTAAAAGAATACATGGTACAGACAGCAGACATCTTGTGTCCGGAGATCAAAAGCAAATTTGAAAAAGTCAGTTTATCACACAGGACTGTGACTCGCCGTGTGGAACTGATTGATGAAAATATAGCCAGTCAATTAAACAAAAAGTCTGATTCCTTTGAATTATATTCACTAGCACTGGATGAAAGTACGGACGTAAAATACACTGCTCAGCTCCTCATTTTTATACGAGGCATTGACGACAGTTTTGCGATAACAGAGGAGTTTTTGACCATGGAGTCCCTGAAATGAACAACGCGGGGAGAGGACTTGTATAACCAGCTATCTGCTGTCATCGAAAGAATGACGCTACCTCGGAGTAAACTTGTCAATGTCACAACGGATGGATCGCCAAATTTAACTGGAAAAATGTTGGGCTGCTGAAAAGAATCCAGGATAAAGTGAAAGAGGAAAACCCTGTCCAGGATCTTATTTTCCTTCACTGCATCATCCATCAGGAATCCCTGTGTAAGTCTGTATTGCAGCTTAATCATGTCGTGAATCCAGTCGCAAAACTTGTGAACTTTATACGAGCAAGGGGACTTCAGCACCGTCAGTTTATTACGTTCCTGGAGGAAACTGATGCGGATCATCAGGACTTGCTGTACCACTCTCGTGTCCGCTGGTTAAGTTTGGGAAAAGTGTTACAACGAGTGTGGGAGCTGAAAGAGGACATCATCGCATTTTTGGAGTTGATGGGGAAATCTGACGAATTCCCTGAGCTAAGCGACAAGAACTGGCTTAGTGACTTTGCGTTTGCTGTGGACATATTTTCACACATGAATGAGCTGAATGTGAAACTGCAGGGGAAAGATCAGTTTGTTCACGACATGTACAAACATGTGAAAGCCTTCAAATCCAAGCTCACTTTGTTCTCTGGACAAATTGCGAACAAATCTTTCGCTCATTTCCCCACACTTGCCATGCAGGAAGAGGCACCGCGAAACGCAAAAAAATACAGCAAATCGCTTGAGGACCTGCACGGAGAATTCTGCCGTAGGTTCTCTGATTTCGAAAACATTGAACAGTCACTTCAGCTGGTTTCCTGTCCCCTGTCACAAGACCCTGAAACAGCACCACAGGAGCTGCAGTTGTAACTGATAGATCTTCAGTCTGACTCCGTCCTAAAGGAGAAGTTAAACTCTGTTAAACTGAATGACTTTTATGCTTCACTTAACAGAGCCACGTTTCAAAACCTCCGGAAGACTGCACAGAAGATACTGACTTTGTTTGGCTCGACTTATGTGTGTGAGCAGACATTCAGCGTCATGAACGCCAACAAAGCCCGTCACAGATCAAAGTTAACGGATCAGCATCTCAGATCTATCCTGAGAATTGCCACAACCAAAATAACTCCAGACTTGGATGCACTGGCAAAAATGGGAGATCAACAGCACTGTTCCCACTGAAACTGAAAGTGATGATCTGTTGCTGCAGCGAGGTTGGAGCCAAATCTCCATCACACAGCTTGCGTGGCTGCTGTACCCTGTTAATGTAGATAATAAAAAAGTTTAAGTGAGGTAATTGGTTTGGGCGCAGGCCTCAGATGTTTTCATGATGTTTCATCAGTCACGTTACGACATGTTTTTGTATTGTTCATGTTCGTGCAATTTGTTAAATTTTAATTTTGGAGCTTTCGTGACTGCAGGAATTATTCTTTGGTTCTTTCGGTAAAGTCACGTATAAAGATAAAATAATAAATTAAATAATAGCATACGACGTTTCGATTGCAACACAAGCAATCGTCATCAGGTATAAATGAAATAGCAACAAAAAATCTAACCAGAAAACTATAGACAGACATATAAGCAGACAGATATCACCAAGATGCATACAGAGAGTAACACAGGTACAGAGAGGGGGATCGTCTCTGTGGGGTGGCCTTAAATAGACAGAGGGGGGCGGAGGCAGAGAGAGGGAGGGGTTAGAGAAAAAAATTACATGTCAATGTCAATTCTAAAGAAAGACAAAACATAAAAACAAGAGGAACGGAGACACACAGACAGAGCAGAACATAAGAACGACAAAAAACGAGTGTAGACAGAAAAAAGTACACTAAATATACATGCAGAAAGAGAGAGCAAAAAACCCAGAGAGAGAGGAAAAGGTAAACTTGAAACTTCCCCATAGAAGTGGTTCAATCTTAATTTTGGAGCTTTCGTGACTGCAGGAATTATTCTTTGGTTCTTTCGGTAAAGTCACGTATAAAGATAAAATAATAAATTTAAATTCCTTGCAAATAAATGCTTTGCTACCTGTTAAAGGCCAAATCCTTTCATGTAATGATTTTTACATGCCATTTATATTAGTTCACACAAACACTCCATCCATCTGTTCCTGGCCCAGCCCCTCTGTCAAATTTTAGAACCCATTGTGGCCTGCGAGTGAAAAAGTTTGCCCACCCTTGCCTTAACACATTCCTGCGGAGGGAGCTGGTAGGAACGTTGGGTTGCACGGTCAATGGCCAGGGTCAATGGCGGCGTGGTGTATTCCGCAAATATGCCCGACTGTGAGGACGGGCACAAGCCGGCGTGAGTAGGTTAAACGTTGAGTTTTATAAGGGCACCACGGGGTGACCAGCCCCTCCCCACCCAGCCCCTCCCCACCCTCTCCACCCAGCCCCTCCCCACCCAGCCCCACCCAGCCCCTCCCCACGCTCCCCTCCCCACCCAGCCCCTCCCTGCACGACGGACACAATAATCCCATGTGGGCCGGTGTCACCAGGAGGTTCCTACCAGTAAAAGTTGGCACAGTAGGGGGCACAGTTGGTGCATCTGCCAGTCATCTCAGTCAGCCAACCCATGGCACCACCTGGGTTCTGTCACCGTGACCTCCTGCCCATATCGAACCGTCGACACTTCACGGGATAGGGGCCGTCCATAAATGACGTCACGCGATTTTGGACGATTTTTTATCCCCCCCCCCTTCGTCACAAAAAGTCAGACCCCCCCCTCAAATATGACATCACAAAGCTCTGCCACCCCCCCCCCCAAAAAAAAAACATGCTTCAAACTATTGTCATTGAAGTGCGTATTTAATGTGGCGCTGCACTCTGATGTTGTAGGATAAAACATGTATTAAAAAGTCTATTTAATTAAGTAGAACGTGTTGATGTGACGTCACATTTCTCAACCCCCCCACCCCCTCGTTACACATCGTCACAAATGTCTGACCCTCCCCCCATAGGTGCGTGACGTCATTTATGGACGGCTCCCATGTACTGTACGTTGAAGTTCCTTTGCACCGCACGTAGCCAAACCGTGCTCATCGGAGGCGCGGGGGGAGGAAGCAAAAAAGTTGTAAACAAATGAGTTTCTTAATCTAGATGATGTAAAAGTGAAAAGTGGCTTCCTAATATCGGAAGAGTCCCAACAGAGATCCAGAGCCTCGTACAGAACCACAGAGAACCCAGCAGATAATACAATAAGGGGCCGTCCATAAATGACGTCACGCACCTAGGGAGGGGGGTCAGATTTTTGTGACGATGTGTGACGAGGGGGGGGGTTGAGAAATGTGACGTCACATCAAAATGCGCAACTTTAAATAAATAGAAAATTGTTATAACAACACTAATTGTTATAACAACACTCCTACAACATCAGAGTGCAGCGCCACATTAAGTACGCACTACAATGACAATAGTTTAAAGCGATTTGAAGCATGTTTTTTTTGGGGGGGGCAGAACTTTGTGACGTCATATTTGAGGGTGGGTCTGACTTTTTGTCACGCCGTGTGACGAGGGGGGGGGGTCAAAAATCGTCCAAAATCTCGTGACGTCATTTATGGACGGCCCCTAAGATGTTCAAACACCACATATATACCTTTTGAAAAGAATAAAGTCAGAAAGGGTAACAACAACTTAAACTATTCTTATTTTCAATGACAATAAAGCGATTTGAAGCGCGTTTTATTTTTTTTGGGGGGGGCAGAGCTTTGTGACGTCATTTTTGAGGGAGGGGGGGTGTCTGACTTTTTGTGACGTCGTGTGACGAAAGGGGGGGGGGTCAAAAAATCGTCCCAAATCGCGTGACGTCATTTATGGACGGCCCCTAACAGCGAATCAACCTCCCTCCATGTTAGGTGGGGATGGGAGACCCCAGTGCAGCCCCGCGGCTGTGCAGCAGCAGCAGCGAACCAATCGCCCGCCATATTACGTGGGGTGGGTGGTGGTAGGAAAGCGCGGTGCGGTGTTTAGCTACCAAAGCACGGAGCCATAGAGAGAGAGCAGAGGGAGCGCTTCTCCCTGGGACGACATCTTCGTCGTCGTTGTCTTCTACGTCCATGTCCGTCTCGGCGACGGTGGCGGAACGCGCCAATGGACTTCTCGTGACGGGGAGATTCGAGGATCTGTGGGCGCTGTGTGAGGAGAACGCGAGGGGAGATGGAGGAGGAGGAGGCTGTGGGTAAGACGGTCTGCACAGATCTCTTCTCTCGCCGGCAACACGAGACGGACCTCGCTGCTGCTGCTGCTGTTGTTGTTGGCGCAAGGATGTAGCCATGGAGTCAACTTGGGGGGGTGGGGGGGCAAATCTTATTTTTTTATTTTTTTAAAAATAATGTTTAATAGTGTATTGTGTTACATTGCTCGGGTTATTTTTATTTTATTTTTTACAATAATGTCTAATAGTGTATTGTGTTACATTGCTCGGGTTTTCTTTTTTTTACTATAATATCTAATAGTGTATTGTGTTACATTGCTCGGGTTTTCTTATTTTTATTTTATTTTTTACAATGATGTCTAATAGTGTATTGTGTTATATTGCTCGGGTTTTCTTATTTTATTTTTTACAATAATGTCTAATAGTGTATTGTGTTACATTGCTCGGGTTTTCTTATTTTTATTTTATTTTTTACATTAATGTCTAATAGTGTATTGTGTTACATTGCTATGTTTTTATTTTATTTTTTACAATAATGTCCAATAGTATATTGTATTACATTGCTATGTTTTTTTTATCTTTTCTTGTTTCATTGTAACTAATGGCAGAGATTAGGGATTAATAAAGTACAACCATAACCACAATCATATAAACAGAAATCTACTTTATAGCAATATTTTGGCGGGGGGGAGGGGGTAATTTTGAGCATATTTGAATATTGGGAATTTAAATCCGACTTGACTATGAATGTCGAAACCGGCCTAGAGTTTAAAACTATATATAACTATATTTTTTGTATTTTATCAGGTAAGGCCCACTGCGCTATACCTTAAAGATATTTTTGTTCAGAAGCAACCTGGCCACAGATGATGGCTCAACGAAGTTAGTGGCTTATGTGGAAATGTATAGCAGCCAAATACTCTGAACGCGTGGTGATGTTGATTCTAAACGTGGAGGGGAAATCAGGAGGACCCGGAGAAAAATCCACGCGACCACGGGGAGAGAGAGAGAGACACGCAAACTCCAAATATACAGCAGCAGGCAGTCAGGGTCGGGATCGAACCCACGACCTCCTGCACACCAGGTGAGGTAGTTAACATCTCCTAGCCACCGTGATGGTGATGAGAGAGACACACAAACTCTAAATATACAGCAGCAGGCAGTCAGGGTGCGATCGAACCCACGACCTCCTGCATACCAGGCGAGGTAGTTAACATCTTCTAGCCACCGTGACGCCACAGTTTTGAACTAATTGTGCGATAAATAATTTACATACCCAGGAGAGCTCCACCAAACTCGTAGGTGTCTCGCCTTTTTATGGCAAGTGTTATTGACGAATGTGTCCAGTTATTACAGTTACAGCAGCGCAGTTGACTTAATTTACACCAAATTTAATTTGGAGCTTTCGTGACTGCAGGAATTACTCTTTGATTCTTTCGGTAAAGTCACGTATAAAGAGAAAATAATAATTAAATAATATCATACAGTATGCTGTTCTTTAATTTATAATTTTCTCTTTATACGTGACTTTACCGAAAGAACCAAAGAGTGAATTTACACCGTCAATTGCGCTTGCCATGAATTACTACCAGCGTAACGAACAATGACGATTGTAACCGGCGCTCGCTGTGCCACGGTTGGTGCCGGTCGGCGCAGGCCCCGCGCCACGCTCTGTGCCCTAGGCGTGCAGGCCCTGGCGGAGATGGAGCGCTGGGCCGAGGTGCTGCCCTGGGTGCTGGCGCAGTACGGGTCAGCGGGGAACCTGCCGGCCCAGGTGCTACAGCTGTGGTGAGCAGCGAGGCGCCAACAGCTTTCGGGAGGAGCCCGTGTCTGCGCGACGTCTCCCGCATCCGGCAGTAGCTTGCCCTGGCTGTTTGCGGAGACGCTTGATCGTGCCTTCCGCCTCGCACCCCGACTCAACGAATGCAACTCTCTCGCCTCTCCATCCGTCTCGAGACCCTTATCCGCACCTTCGTAACATTGGGCCCCGTCAAAGCCCTGATGTCCAAATGTCGTGACTAGAGTCCTCACCCGCAACCCACAAATTAAGAAACGCCCACGCTGCTCAACGCATCACCGTTCACCTTGGTACCCTGTGCCGCTCAACCACGGAACTCATCACCACCTTCACACAATGTGCTGCTCAACTCTGGAACGCATCACCTTCCCGCCCTCACACCGTGTGCTATCTACGTGACTTTACCGAAAGTTCCAAAGAATATGAATTCCTTTCGATTTAAAGCTTTCGTGACTGCAGGGATTCATCTTCTTGGTTCTTTCTGACTCAGTCAGACTCTGTCTTCTCGACAGACCTGTTCTTCACCTGAGAACGGCTGCTTGCGTTGTGGCCGAAACGTCGTGAGAATTATTTTATTATGTTTTATTTTTATTATTTCCATTCTACGTGACTTTACCGAAAGAACCAAGAAGAATATGAATTCCTGCAGTCACGAAAGCTTTAAGTCGAGATTTACCCTGTACTTGCTCAACTGTGGAAGATCTCATCATCCTACGCACTCACACTTATCGTTTTTCCTCCCCCCCCCACCACCACCCTTTCCTGACTCCGGCCACCCTCCAGCATCCTGCTCATGAGCCAGGTCGGGAAGCCCGAGATGGTGCTGGACGTGGCGTGGGCCTGGCTACAGGAGCGCGTCGCCCGCCGGAGAGCCACACCGGACGCCACGGCAGATGGCGGCGGCCACAGGCCGACCCTGACGGGAGAAGGCGAGGATAATGATAACAATCTATATTTTACACCATTGGAACCTCATTTGCCAGTAAAAAAAATGATAATTGTTTTTTTACCCTTTTATCTGGCAACAAAACTGACACCTTTTTTACGAGGAGTCATGCAAACAAAAACAACTCTGTTAATGTATGCACTGTCATTGAAGTTGGAAGCTGTCTCAGGTGTGGACCAATCAACTTCAAGGACAGTGCATACATTATCAGAGTTATGTTTTTTGTTTGCATTATGACTGCAGGTATTGTGGTCTATGCAAACATGACTCCTCGTAAAAAAGGTGTCAGTTTTGTTGCAAGATAGAAGGGTAAAAAAACAATTATCAATATATTTTATAAAGCGCCTTCCCATATTGAAGTATCTCAAAGTGCTGTACGTAAAAAAAACTATACTCACAAATATAAATAGATTCTAAGCGAAGTAGAAAGCTGATAATAGCAACATCAATGACTACTCTGGAAATGGCAATAAAATTAATAACGGATAAAAGCGACTAATAATAATTGCAGAGTAATCCAATCGGACAATAGAATTGCTTTTTACATCTCACGTTACGGATAAAGCCTGTCCAAATAGGTGAGTTTTAAGACGTGATTTAAAAAGTGACAGGTACTCGGAAATCTCAAATTGCCCAAGGAAGGGGATTCCACAATCCCGGGAGCCCTGGCTGCAGAACAGAGGTCGCAACCGGGTACCCGATACCCGTACCCTACCCAATACCTGTACCCTACCCGATACCCGTACCCT
Organism: Lampetra fluviatilis; assembly: GCF_964198595.1. Lineage (NCBI taxonomy): Eukaryota > Metazoa > Chordata > Hyperoartia > Petromyzontiformes > Petromyzontidae > Lampetra > Lampetra fluviatilis. The sequence continues at coordinate 4,367,296 of NC_136312.1, read as the reverse complement.
ACCCGATACCCGTACCCTACCCAATACCCGGCTACCCGTACCCGGCCGGGTACGGGTACCCGTTTGCGACCCTGGTGCGGCCGGGTACGGGTAGGCCGTGAGTCACTGGTGAGTAACCGTTTGTCACTCATTTCGGGTAGGGTACGGGTAGGGAACGAGTACCCGTACCCGGCCGGGTACGGGTACGGGTACCCCATTGCGACCCTGGTGCGGCCGGGTACGGGCAAGGAATCAAAACCCGTTTGCGACCTCTGCTGCAGAAGGCTCCGTCTCCCGTAGAACGACATCATCACAGGCTTGTCCTTGGAATGTTGCGTAGACCAGACGCAGGATGGGTCGGCCCTTGTGGCGGAGCTTCACCTGACGTACGTGCTGCTCCCGCTGCGGCGGTGGGGAGAGGCGGAGGAGCTGCTCAGCAGGTGAGCCGATTCGGGAAAACTGTGGCGGCGAGCCAGCGCGCACCGCCGCGTGCGAGAGAGAACGGCCCGTGAATGACGTTGGATGTTGCGAGACTACCCTGCGCGTGACTTGGATTGACATCTCTATTTTTAACGCGAGGGGCACGTTTCGTGTATGCACGTTTGTTGAACGTCTTTCGCACCGTACGTAGCCAACAGTGCTAATCGGAGGTGCGGGGGAAGGACAACAAACTATGTTGAACTTCTTTCGCACCGTACGTAGCCAACCGTGCTAATCGGATGTGCCCTGCTGCCCAGAGTTCGTCGCACGGCAAGAAAACTGCAGCAGAAATTTAGTGTAATTAAGTTAAAACTAATGCTTCTGTGTTTGTGGCATGCTTGCTATGTGTACATGGTATGGTGTATGTCTTTGTATCTATGTGCTGTGGGGATTGGTGGACCAGTGGTTAGTTTACTGCGCTCCGAGCCTGGCGAGCTGGGTTCGATTCCCGCTTACTACAACGACGGTCACACATATCTAAGCCAGTAGGGGGCATCCCTTGGGTCGGTTCGGTCTTAAGTGCATACCTGGTGCGATGTGTAAAGATCACCACTGGGGAGACAAAGGCGTCCGTGCGTGGTGCCATGGTGGCCTTAATAGTTGACAGTTAACAGATCATGCCCAACCAGTCTGTTAACGGCTATACGGGGGATCTTTTGCCTTAGTATCTGCACCGGTTGGACACATGTACGATGGACAAGAGGACATTTTAAAAGTGTGTTGTTCGGGGAAAAAATGGAAGGAAACAGGAAAGAGAAGAGGAAGACCTCGCAGAGAACGGCTTGACGATGACATCACAAGAGATCGGTGCCAGAAAGATGTGGTCACTACTTGAGCATATTGGCACAAGACAGAGAGGAAAGTGGAAACAAATGACGAAATGTGCATTGGACACCTACGGGCTAACTGTCCATGGATCGTGACGATGATCTGCGTGTATGCGTTGATCTGCATGCGTTTATGCATGTTGTCTCATCGTGTGCATGTAAAGGTCTGTACGCCTGTGTGTGTTTGTTATGGTTGGTGTGTGTGCGTGTGTCTGCATGTGCGCTTGCAGCATGACCGAGGTGTGGGAGAGCTGGCGGGGAGACCGGGCCCAGGTCTTGCTGCAGGAAGCAAGAGAGAGGGCGGCTTCTGTGCCCAAACAGAGGCCATGTGACCAGCAGCAGCAGCCACCACTGCCCGCCCAGACAAATGGTACCAGCCCACCTTCCCACAACAGTGCAGAGTTATGCTTCACCGTCAAGTCAATTTCAATCGGGATAGACCATTATATTATTGCTGCCGAGGTAAAACAGGTAACACATTCCCGCGGAGGGAGCTGGTAGGAACGTTGGGTTGCTCGGTCAATGGCCAGGGTCAACGGCGGCGTGGTGTATTCCGCAAATATGCCCGACTGTGAGGGCGGGCACAAGCCGGCGTGAGTAGGTTAAACGTTGAGTTTTATAAGGGCACCACGGGGTGACCAGCCCCTCCCCACCCAGCCCCACCCCCTCCCCACCTAGCCCCACCCTCCCCACCCAGCCCCTCCTCACCCTCCCCACCCAGCCCCTCCCCACCCCACCCAGCCCCACCCTCCCCACCCAAAAACCACCCTCCCAACCCAGCCCCTCCCCACCCTCCCCTCCCTCCCTCCCCACTCAGCCCCTCCCTCCCCAGCCAGCCCCTCTCTGCACGACAGACACAATAATCCCCTGTGGGCTGGTGTAACCAGGAGGTTCCTACCAGTATTATTGTGCAAAGCTCTTTATCAATCCACCACTGGATGGTCTCCGATGTTGGCGGTTGTGGGGATTGTTTGACCGCTCAGTGCGGTTTGGTGGTTGTAGAGGTGGTGGCGCGGGGCACTCAGGACCAGTGGGGCTCACCGAAGGTCCGATTCTGCTCTCGCTCAGGAAAAGGTTTCCCCCATACCTGGCCTACAGGATGCGATTGCAGTGACCACACAAATCAAGGAGTGGAAGACGTTCATCGTGCCTCGTCCGTCGGCCGCCATGCGACAACCGATGGAAAGGAGCGCGACTCTTGCTTGTTTGCTGCTCGCAGCGAGATTACGACACCCTCGGTGCTCGAGGTGTCGTGGTGGTGGTGGTGGTGGTGGCGGCAATAGTGATGGTGGGGTCATCGAGGTGCGATGATGTTGGTGGCGGTATGGCCATAATTGGGACTTGCCGATAATTACCGGTACCAGCAGGTGTCAAGGTCGGCCTTTGTGGAGGTTCGTCAAGGACGCTGCTGCTGGGGAGTTGGAGGCAGTGGCCCTCCAGCAACAACGGAGGGCACAGGAGCGACACAACAACGAGCGGCGCGCCGGGCAGATAACACAGTTGGCACAGTGGGAAGTACAGTTGGTGCATCTGCCAGCCATCTCAGTCAGTCAACCCATGCTGCCTGGGTCTGTTCTGTGACCGCCTGCCAACGGGCCTTTCGACACTTCGCGTGGCCTCAAAGTCCACCTAGCCCGGCACAAGCGCTGTGGTGACGTTCACCGCCACTCGGTGACGAACAGCAGCTGTAAATGTTGATAACTTTGGCGGTGTTGTTCCAGGCGATGGCATTAGCAGCAGCAGCAGCAGCAGACCCGTTAACGAGCGTTGGGGCCGCGTGTGCCGGACCCTTTTGGCCGTGATGTCGGTGGCCGGAGCCCCCGTTCGCCAAGCCGCCCTCTTCCTCTTCCTCCTCTCCATGCTGCTCTTCCAACTCGACCCCGGTGAGGATTTTAACTTTCCCAACACAGGCCTCAGGGGGCAGTCGAGCCCGCGTTTCAAACCCACTGAGTAACATTGCCTCCGAATGAAAAGCCATTCCCATATGCAGTAGGGGTGCTTGCCGCTGGGGATCCCCTAGGCCAGTGTTCTTCACTAATTTTCAGAGGGGGGGCCACTTTCGCCAATAAGACATCGTCAGTGTGAGGGCCGCCATACAATTGAAACCATTGGGGTTTGACAGCAGCACGATGACGATGTTTTCACATTTTTATATTGTCGTGGGCCGCAGTAAAGGCCACCAGTGCTAACCTAAAAGTGAATTTTCTGATCAAATAAGCAATGAAGCGGTGCTCATCTCTCAACAGGCCTCAGTCAATTGTGGAAACATTGCTATGGTAGGTGCCAGTCTACCCATAGGACCACTGTTGACGTCCCCACAAAGTGGTACATATTTTATTGGCCCCCGGAGGGATGATGTGCCGAGCGAACTCCTTGACCAGGATTTGAATTCGCAACCTTACCGCTCACCAAGTCACCTGGCCCGACTGCCACAGGGCGACGGACAGAGGTCGCAACCGGGTACCCGATACCCGTACCCCACCCGATACCTGGCTACCCGTACCCGGCCGGGTACGGGTAGCCGTTTGCGACCCTGTTGCAGCCGGGTACAGGTACGGGTAGGCCGTGAGTCACTGGTGAGTAGCCGTTTGTCACTCATTTCGTGTAGGGTACGGGTAGGGAACAGCTACCCTTACCCGGCAGGGTACGGGTACCCATTTGCAACCCTGGTGCGGCTGGGTACGGGTAGGGAACGACTACCCGTACCCGGCCGGGTACGGATACGGGTACCCATTTGTGACCCTGGTGCGGCCGGGTACGGGTAAGGAATCAAAACCCGTTTGCGACCTCTGGCGACGGATGGGTCGAGACGAGACGCGAGGCGATGATACACCAAAGCATTCCCCCAACAGCCCAATGATAAACACAATCCCTTAACCCCCTTAACGTCACGTCTGCAACGGGAGACGTTGGTAATAGTTCCAAGTGTTTTTCCGTCGCAGCGTCACCTGCTGCCCTGCGCCCCACTTCGGCCCTGGTGAGGATGCTGGTGCGGGCCTGGAGAGCCACGATGGGGCGGCTGTACCCCACGCACTGATCCAACCCGACGCGGCCGTTTAAGGACAGAGCAGCACGCACAGTGGAGTGGCGAAGAGGCAACAATATCACCCCACCACCTAAGATGACCGTCCGCCGGATTTGGGGGAAAGCGTGACCTGGCCAATAATTTTGTCGTCGTTTCGTGCGTTGAATTTCTGTCGCACCGTACATAGCCAGCCGTGCTAAATGGGAAGTGCGTGATCTATCCACGACTAGATGAAGGCTTCCCCCAAACCGTCGCACTCGCGGTCTCGTGAAGCATGAACACGCGAGAAAGCCGATGCAAACATGGTGGGGGGGGGGGTCCCGATTCGATACGAGCACTTCGTCTCTGTTGTACATCTCGCAAGTTTTAATCTGCCGAGTTCATTCCATCCAAAGTGATTCCTGCTACGAGCGAATGAAGCATTGCGGTGTTGCTCATTCTCATGTTTACAGCCCGAGCTGGGCAGTGGTGTAAATTCCACGTTCCCAAGCCGGATGAAAACTCACAATATTCCAACTGTGAGACATTTGCTCTCCCCGACCGACGTGGCCAGCTCTCCTAGATTGAATCCGGTATGTCACAATACAACTCAAGATTAAAGTGGATTATTTTGCTAATGAAACACAAATGAATTATTATCCGCGATTTACGCAATCACATTATGCTCCTTCAGTTAAACGGGACAGACCACGCCGTAGAAAAACACCGATTGCAAGATCCCGGTATTGAATCGTGAGCCAGAAGCGTGAAAATGTATCGAATCGGCAGGCGATTAAACACGCAACTGTAAATAATTTCCAAAGAGCTGTAAATAAATGCCTCTTTGCCAAAGGAACAAGCATTGGTTGTTGTAGATTAATCCTGCATTTGGCAGCCATGCCTGAAAGGTGGGTAGGGGCAACTACGGACGCCTGCAATCACCAGCACAGATGGCAGCGAGGGTTGGTAGATCACAAAACTCCCTTCCCATGAGCGTTGTGGTACAGCAAAATGTGGACTCCGCCTGTTCCATCTCTACAAGCTTGCCTCTCGCACGCTTGGGTTTCCGCCATGTAACCCATTGGCTCAATACACACAAGTACATCGTGCTTAACCTTTACAGCAGCCTTACACCCTTTGGTTCTGGAGCTTAAAAAAATGTGATGGGTTTGATGAAACAAAGTAGTTGTACGTACGTGCTCGTGTTCAATTTGTTTCGATGATTTACCTTCTAAACAAAATCCGGCACCCCCAGAAAGGACATCTCGCACCCCAGGTTAGGAACCATTGCCCTTGTATATAGAGGACCGCAAACCTTTGGCAATTGTTGGTGCCGACTCCGTGGCTTCTGCCTTCCCGCTTACCTGTGGTTCCTCAAGCCTCCGAGTTGCTCTCTTGAAGAGTAGGAGTTGGAATTACTAAATATCGCACGTTTTTCCAGACTGCCAGGGAAAGTGCTGTTTGCGAGCACCTATTAAGGTCAACACAGAAAACAGTAGGGTGGTGTGGCGTTCACAACGCCTGGTTCCCAACGTCTTCCCAGCTAAATTTCGATTTAAGGCTTTCGTGACTGCAGGGATTCATCTTCTTGGATCTTTCGGTACAGTCACGTAGAAGGGAAATAATAAAAATAAAACATAATAAAATAACGACGTTTCTTTCGGTAAAGTCACGTAGAAGGGAAATTATAAAATAATACAAATAAAACATAATAAAAGAATTCTCACGACGTTTCGGCCACAACGCAAGCAGCCGTCCTCAGGTGAAGAACAGGTCTGTCGGAAAGACAGCTTCTGAATGACGCTGTCTTTCGGAAAGACAGCGTAATGTTTTATTATTTTTATTTTATTATTTCCCTTCTCCGTGACTTTACCGAAAGAACCAAGAAGATGTCTTCCCAGCTGTTTGCACACCGCACCAGGCCTGGCTCAGTTTTTATTTGCACGGACATGCAACTCTTTACCTATGGGCACGGCATGGGCAGAGAGGGAGCGAGGTCAAGGATTTAACGGTTGGAATAAAAATGAATGCGAGGGATCAATGGGTACTTGTAGGAAAATCGAAAGACCATATGACTGGGCCAAGTTGTCCGGGAAGAGGGGCGCACGCAGAAGTGGGCGTGCATTTTCAGAGGTGGCGAGGGAAGGGATTCAAAAGTGGGGGTGGGTCACACGTGACAACTTATTACAGGTGGCTAGAGCGAATTTAGACATGGTTTTTGTAGCAATCACCATTTGAAATTCAATGGATGGCTTTAGGAGACCCGGTGTATACTGGGGCTGAACGATTAATCGATTTCAAATCGAAATCGCAATTTTAAACAATGCGATTAGCAAATCACAAAGGCTGCAATTTTTTGCGATTTGAAAAGTCCTATTTTCTTATTGGAATCATTTTATTTTTTATTATAACTTTATTTAACTTAACAATTGTTCTATGTTTAATTGTTCTATTTCGATTAGAACATTTTAAATACATTTTGGAAGCAATTGATATATTTTAAGTGCTCATCCTTGCATTAGCATATAGAGCAGTTCATTTTTTTATGGTATCATGTGGTAATGCTTCACGTTTTAAATCTATTACACAGTGAATATTGAACTGAAGCTTCAGTTTAAATTTTTTTTATCGCAAATCAAATCGCAATGTCAGAAAAATCGCAGATATTTTCCCCAAAACATTCAGCCCTTGTGTATACCGCTCGGATGCCATGTCGGTCCGGTTCTCGTCAATGAACGTGAACTTTCGGCGCGTTTGAGCGTTGTTCGCAATCTTCCGGAAGACAGTTCACCCCAGCGGTACGCGACCACCACACGGAGCGGACAGGCGACACCACCAGCCATGCAGAACCATCGTCCAGAAACAATCTCGTCAACAAGCCCACGCCGTGCCCGACGGATTTGAGCAGCTTTCTCTGCTTCACCCAAAAACAGGCTCATCCTACAGAAGAACGATTTTAAAGCAGCGTGCTCCAAATAAATACCGCTTCTCGCTCGATGAGCACACGCATACGCCGTTGTAATTCATCTTCTTGGTTCTTTCGGTAAAGTCACGTAGAAGGGAAATAATAAAAATAAAACATAATAAAATACAATTCTCACAACGTTTCGGCCACAACGCAAGCAGCCGTCCTCGGGTGAAGAACAGGTCTGTCGGAAAGACAGCGTCTGAATGAACACCACCAAGCTTGGCAGCGTATATTTAAGCTGGGTTAGGGGAGGAAGGGCGCCTTAACAAAGGAATTTGCATATCAGCAGAGGAATTTAGCACATTTATGAAAAATGGAATTCTTATTAAAGAGCGCCCGTATTGCCAGACTTTCTCCCGATTATAAAAGACTTCATGACAAATACCCCAAAATGTAAGGCGTGCCTGAACAATCCGGAGAATATGGTGACAAATGAACTGGCGGCGTTATTCACGGCCAGGAGAAGAACTCGAGTCACCAGGTTCCAATAGCAGAGCACAAACCACTGCCGTCACCCACGGAAACTAAAAAAAAAATTAACCCGTAAAAACAAAGTTTTTCACTATAAATCCTTTATATGCGTGGCGGTTAGAGTCCTCTCGTCCTCTGGCTTGAGATGGCTGCCACCTATGGGTCAGATGATTGCAATTGGTAATTAAATATAATATTTGTCCTAAAAAGTGTAACATTTTGGAAAAAAAATTTTCACGAACATTGTCACGCACAACGAGTCTGTGTGCAAAATGTCAGCTCGATTGGATAACGGGAAGTGGGTTAAAAAACGACCGAAAGATTTGCACGGTCGTAAGCAAGCAAGCGAACTTAATACAAAGGATTTTAAAAAAATAGACGCGCATGCGAGTGCACCAAATCCCCTTCCTCCTGCAGTTTTATTGACAAGTACAGTTCAAATAAAGCGCTACAAACAAGGAACTAGTCTTTTATACTTAACTCATCATTCGTTTAAAAAAAAGTTTTTCCCTCTTCTCAATTTGCCACGATGTAACCAAAGCTAAGTTGCTCCTTATGGAGGTTCCAAATAATACAAAATGTCCGAGGCAATTAAATATTTCATTTGTGGGACACTTTTTTTTTCCAGGGGTGTACTTAACTCCGTGACTGGGGGTACCAATCAATCCGAAATCGGTGCTACTTAGGATGTCGAAATGCAGCGATGACGATTGCGCCGAAACCCTGAACGTTCACACGCACCGTCGTGCATCGTGTAAAGCTCGTCGAGATGAGTCGATTGCCGCATCGCCGACCATCGACAGCCTAAAAATGACTGCATCACGGACATTATGCAAGAGCCGGGGTACCGCCATAAGGTTCAGTTGTACAAAAATAACGCTCGCCAAACTTCGGCGAAGTGATCAATCGACACGACACCACCACTGGCACAAGCGAGGCCCACGCTTCACGGTGTTCGTGTGCGCGCGGTGCACCGCCACCCATCGCTGTGATGCCTCCTCCCAGTTTCGAGCCGTTTGCACTGGAAGCTGATAAAAGTAACATTGTGTACCTTCGTAAAAAAAAAAAAACTTGTTTCTCTGGTCCATGCTGCCATCCAATGGTCACTTGGTTCACGTCGCAACAGTTAGGAATTGCCTTTGGGGCCAAAGAACGTTCCGCATGTTTCGCTCCGTGCTAAGCGGAGGTATGCAGAGTTGAAAAGGATTTGAAATTCGAAGGGGAGGGCAGTTAAAACGGTCTTTTGAGCTGGAAGCATTTGGTTCCTTTTTGCCAAATAACTCTATGACCCCCCCCCCCCGCTGCCACCCTCTGCGAGGTGGTTGCCCAGCCGATCCCTCCCTTCCCGTGTCGCCCGTGGCGGTGGTTGTCCCCTTTGGCTGCACCGTTGAGCTGAACGCCGCCATTGGCAGTGCAGAGGTCACGGAGCCGCTCCATCGTCTCAATTGTACTACCCCGAGACGTTCACATGCGGGATTATAACGAGGTGTACGGCAATGTATTTATATATTAAGTTACGTTACTTGTCTGGAGGCTCAAACACATTTTTTCTTAATTTTAGCCGGTGGATAAAACGTTTTTTCAGCTCGCTCCCGAGATGCAGAAAAAACCGTGAGGCTCATGGGTAGTGGGCGGGGGAAGTTGGGTGGCAGGGGTGGGCAGTATCGAAACCTCTCTGCATCGCGTTCCGTGGCCCCAACGGGAATTGTCAAGATAAAACCAAGTGACCAGTGGCGTGGACGCAGAGAAAACTCCTGCTGTAGTCTTCACCGCCCACTCCAGCCAGATCGTACGCATAATCCGCATACCACCCCTCTCTTCTGTGGGATCCTAACCCATCCCACAGTTTCTGCTCAGAACCCACATCTGGTATGGTCACAATTCTGGATAAAAACCGATATGGTTGAGAACTCACGTCTGGTATGAATGTGCATCCACTGCAAATCATTTTAACATGTGAACCCATGTTCTGTTTAGAACCTACATCAGGAATAGCGGACACTCCAGGTCAAAACCTATTTGGCTGGAAGCCCCGTCCCTATCTGAAACCACATCTGTTCAGAATCCCACTCCACATCATCAGGACCCTATGTATCCTGAACCTATTTAGCCACATCCGTTCAGAACTGACATTCGTTCAGAACCGACATCTGTTTCAGTACGCAACGCCTGGTCAAAAACCAGTTTGGCGTTAAACCCAAATCCAATCTGAACCCATGCCTGGTCAGAGCCTCTTTGGCCTGAACCCAGATCCATTTTTAACTGCCATCCGTTCAGAACTTTCTGATCTGAAACCACATCTGTCCAGAACTTCCATGATCTGAACCCACATCTGTTCAGAGCCCACGCCTGGTCAGGACCCTTCTTGGCCCGAACCCACGCCCTAGCTTGGTTCTACGGCGTGGCCGGGCCTGCAAGCACAACCCGCGCTCCCCGTTACTGCTGCTGCTGCTGCTGCTCCAATGGAAACCGGTGTGAGAAAAAGACGGAGAGGTGCCGCCCGCTGACGGCGCTTCTCTGGTTGAGACGGCGCCCAAGTGGTGGGGAGAGACGGAGGGAGGGGAGGGAGGGGAGGGAGGGGGCCCACGAGCAGGGAGCCGAAGCGAGGGAGGGGCGCGTCACACGGGGTTAACCACATCGTCTCCCATCTCCCTGCTGATCCCTCGAATAGACACCCACGCCACCTCCCGAGAGACACATCAAACACAACCATTAAAGCCCCAGAAAGGAGGAAAAGGGAGTGGGGGGGGGGTTTACGCTTTCGTAATTTTTTTCATCGTTGAAGTAAATTTAATATAGCACACACCTCTACCAAGCTAAACAAAGGGGGGGGGGGGGTTAGGGCCGGTAAACTCGGTGGGAAAAAGAAAGAAAAGCTCAAAAACAGCAGCCCGTTCCTCCTCCTCCGCGCGGTTTATCCACTGGCGGCGACACTTGCGTGCGCCCCCCTCCCCCCGAACTCTTTCCCCCGCCTCGTTGGGGGCGAGAGAGGGGGGGCGGGGGCGGGCGGGACGGAAGGGGCGGCCCCGGCTGCTCTTCTCAGGCCGTGGCCTCGATGGAGCAGTCCCGCGCCAGGTGTCCCGCCTCGCCACAGCGGTAGCAGTTCACCTCGCTCGCCTTGCTGCAGTTGATGGCCACGTGGCCAGTCTCGCCGCACCTGACACAGACAGAGATCGCAACCCGCACACCGTACACTTCAACAGGCTGTCGTCGTTGGGGGAAAGTTCTGTACGCGAGCAGCACCTATGAATATTCTTAGGTTTTTTCGGTAAAGTCACGTAGGTAAAAAATGTAAATTAATAAAAGTAAAATAAAAATAAAATAAATAAAATTATTTTATTTTACTTTTATTAATTTTAATTTTTTATCTACGTGACTTTACCGAAAAAAACCTAAGAATATGAATCCTTGCAGTCACGAAAGCTTCAAATCTAGAAGCACCTATGAAGGCCGGTACGGCGCACGAGCTAGTGGGGGTGTGTGGCCGGCACAAACCCCGGCCGCCTTTGTCTCCCCAGTTGCTGATGTTTACACACCGTGCCAGGTACTCATTTTAAGGGCGTCAATCCAAGGGCAGTGGTTCTCAACCGGGGGATACGTGGACCCAGGGGGGTACGTGAAGTAATTTATAAATGTGTGAAATTACATCGCACATAATAGTCATTGATTGGTAAATAATCACGTATGAATCTGCCAATATAAAATAACTATGATAGATTTTACATCCATATGGTTAACCTAGAACCATGTTGGCTCAAGCAAGGGGGTACTCGGTTGAAACAAATCAATAGAAGGGGAACAGCAGCAACAACAAAAAGTTTGAGAACCACGAATCTCGGGGAGGCCCAGCACCAGTTCAGATAATCGCCGTCACGTTGATGTTGGCTGCGAGCTGGAATCGAACTCTGGTCGCTGGGTTCGTGGCCCAACGTGGAACAAAAAAATCGGTGCACCGCCGCTCCCCACACACGCGTACGTGAACATGCACCGATGAACACACGCGCAAACGTGGACACACCCACAGACGCACACGATGCGGTGTGTGTGACCTTCCAGCGGTGCAGAAAACCCTACAAGCGGAGTCCCGCACCTAAACAACTGGTTACCCGCAATCGAATCGCTTACGCACGGATGTCTCCACAACCGGTTGCGAGCAGCTGCGCAACGTGGTGCTCACAGCTGAGACCGACTCGACTTTTCAAGCTTCGAGATGCTCAGCGATTTGTAGCAGAGGTAGTCCGTCACCACGCAAAACATTTGCTCAGCTACGATCGGCCGTTCCGATCCCAACGTGGGTCGGGGGGTGGGCGCTACTATAGAGGGGCTGTCTGGCCAGACACGACGGTTCTCCTTCTTGGTTCTTTCGGTAAAGTCACGTAGAAGGGAAGTAATAAAATAATAAAAATAAAACATAATAAAATAATTCTCACGACGTTTCGGCCACAACGCAAGCAGCCATCCTCAGGTGAAGACCAGGTCTGTCGGGGAGACAGCGTCTGAATCCCTGCAGTCACGAAAGCTTTAAAACGACGGTTCTCGTCGTACAACTACTCACTCGGATGCTAACAAAGCGGTCGCAAGCGACGACGAAAGCCGCGGTGACGGTTTCGGGAAAGTATTCCTCCGGCGCACGTCCCGGTCTGGGGCCGCGACCCCGCGACCCCGCACCCCAACCTACCGGTAGCACTTGACCTTGGTGCACTCCTTCTGGATGTGGCCGAAGCCACCGCAGGTGTAGCACTTGTGCTCGTCGGCGTGCTCGCAGTCACGTGCCAGGTGGCCCGGCTTGCCGCAGTTGTAGCAGCACTGCTCGCGCTCCTTGCGCGGAGCGCTGCAGTCCTTGGCGATGTGGCCGCTCTTGCCGCAGTTGTAGCAAGCTGGGGGGGTTAGGGGTGGCAGGCGGGAGAGGCGGGAGGGGGACAAAGACGAGGGTGACGTCTCGCTGCTGCTGCTGCTCGTCGCAGAAGATGCGAGTCTCCCTAGCCAATGGTGGAGCCAGGAGTGTCAGGTAGGGGGGCAAACCCTCCAGCAATGAAAAGTGATAGTTGTTAGTGAATAAGGACTGGTCCCTTGGTTTTTATTCGACGCGTGTTCGGCGATGGCGCAGCCATCGATCGAGGCTCGAATTAGAACCGCGTGTGATCGGCATCGCGCTCCCTGAAGGTGTTTGCCTTCAAGGAAGTCGTGGACTGTGTACGCAACTGCGCACAATTCTGTGAGTCACTTATAACTGCTTTGCCGTTACTTATTGTCAATTATGGACTCAGACTATTGTCCTATCATCTCAGAGTCCCTGGCACATAATAATATGCTACACAGTGGCAGTGGGGGTCGTAAAATGCCGATTTATCTATTACTGATAAACCCCAATGATCCGATCGAAATTAGGGATTTGGCTCGTATGCATGCTGAACTTCTTTCACACCGTACTTAGCCAACCGTGCTCATCGGAGGTGTGGGGAAAGGACAAACTAAACACAAGAATCAGTTCTAAATGAGTTTTCTATCTAGATTTAAAAGTACGTACAGTCTGCTCAAGGTAATACTGGGGATCATTACCTCGTGTGTCCAATCAAGACTGGCCAATGTGGAGGAGGCTCGTGAAGGATTTTACTGGGCAGGTGGAGGCATTCGCCACCCTCCAAAAACAAAAGACAGAAGTGACGTTCACGAGTGGAGCGCCGGGTGGCTAAGACACAGCAAGCTGGCACAGTGGGCAGCATAGGTGGTGGTGCATTTGCCGGTTATCTCAGTTAACCTCGAGCAGCACCTCGGCCTGTCACATGACCTCCTACGACATTTCACATGGCCTCACAGTGCACTTAGTGTGACACAAGCTCCGTAGTGGCTAACGGCGGCTGGAGCTGCTGCTGTTGCGTGCAGTTGTATGCATGCGTGTGCATGATTGTACCATCTTCCTGCAGCTCGCAATCCTTCGCCAGGTGGCCCGACTCTCCGCAGCGGTAGCAATTATCTGCGAGCACAGGTGAACGAAGTCAGTCAAGAGACACCGTCAACCCAAACACCGCACGCATTTCCACAGGGACCCAGAGACGCTCCCCCCACCCCAGTCTCGAACACTGGGCCCCCTACACAGAAAAAAAAAGAGAGAGATTATGTCACCCATAAGAATACAGTAAAACCTTGGATTGCGAGCATAATTCGTTCCGGAAACATGTTTGTAATCCAAAGCACTCGTAGATCAGTTGTGATCACGTGACGCTCGGCAGACAAAGCATATACACGTACTACTCGTATTGCAAGACCTCGCTCGTTTATCAAATTAATATTTGTTTCAAAAATTTGCTCGTCTTGCAAAACACTCGCAGACCAAGTTGCTCGCAATCCAAGGTTTTACTGTATGGCTGCTGGGTGGATTGTGACATCGCAGGATCGTGTGAGGTGGCGGCCTGGGGAAGCATTCATCCTGCAGTGGATCAACCATGGCCCATGTCGGGAATCGGATTAGGACTTGCGGCTGGTGAAAAACTGTAACCGGGTGTGCAATGGCACACACACACACATATATAATTAATTTACATGCGTATAATTAACACGTTCCTTCGGAGTGGGCAGGTGGGAACTTGGTTGGACGGCGCATTCATGCAATTCGTGTCACGCGGCGCAAGCTGCGTGGGGCGGCGCGTCACGTGGTGCTGAGCCTGCCCGAAGCGCTCTTTGAAATACAAATCGAGGGCGTGGCAATGCATGACAGACAGACAAATAATCCCTGGTGGGCAGTGTGGAACTGTTGTTCCTACCTGTATTACACACATAAATATAAATACGATAGATATTATTGAGAAAGTATTTCTCCATTATGTTCAGGAATACGTATGATTAGAACAATCCAAAAAAGTCAAACCATGCGGTTAGCGTACAATCTCCACAAATAAGAATGTGAGAAGTTCTAGAAGAATGATGGTCATGATGCTGTGTGTGACGACAACCGATGATGGTGTGATGATGCTTCGGAATGGTCAAGAGATGTGGTTAGTGGACACATCCTCCGAAGATGACAGCTTGATGCAAGAAGTTCTGGAAGGAAGCTGGGATTAAGCCCAAGAGACGGAAAAAGATGCTGCTTGACAATATAAAACAACTTCTTGGTTCTTTCGGTAATTTCATATTATTGTTTTATTTTTATTATTTTATTATTTCCCTTCTACGTGACTTTACCGAAAGAACCAAGAAGATGAATCCCTGCAGTCACGAAAGCTTTAAATCGAAATATAAAACAACACTACATTAATGACGTTTCAAGCAATGGCCCGTCCTGATATCAGATCAATAACGGTTGGAACGGAGCAGTCCGAGCCAAGGACCTGCTATTAGGCCGAGGACGACAGAAAAACACACTCGTTCTAGATTTGAAGCTTTCGTGACTGCAAGGATTCATACTCTTTGGTTTTGTCGGTAAAGTCACGTAGGTAAAACAATAAAATAAAATAAATGAAAACTAAATGAAATCACGACGTTTCGGATTAAGGAAGTTTGTGTTGCCTCCGAAACGTCGTGATTTAATTTAGTTATTTTATTTATTGTTTTACCTACGTGACTTTACCGAAAAAACCAAAGAGTATAACAGACAAAGACCCCCCATATAGCCTTAACAGACTGTAGGGGCAAGTGCTGTTAGCGAGCACCTATGAAGGCCGGAACGGTACACGAGGCGGTGGGTGGCCAGCACCACGCCCGACCGCCTTTGTCTCCCTAGTGGCGATGTTTACACACCGCACCAGGTACTCAATTGAGGCCGAGTCGACCTAGGGGAGGCCCAGGACCGGTTCAGATAATCACCACTGGTGTTAGCATGAGCGGGAATCGAACTCGGGTCGCTGGGTTCATAGCGCAGCGCGCTGACCGCTACACTACCGCTCCCCAGTATAACACACTCGCTCGCACACAACAAGACCATCGCCCGCAAGTTCTCACCTCGTCCGCCAGCGAAGCCTCCTCTCCCGCCACGATTCCTCCCACGTCCACGGCCCCCCCCAACGGGGCCCGGCCCGGGTGCCCCGGGTCCCCCGGCAACCCCGGTACCCCCGGTACCCCCGGCTGTGGGACACTCACGGGCCCAGTGGCCTGTGCGGCCACATTTGAAACACTCGTTACTGCTCATGCCCTTCGCCTGCCGCTCTCCCTTCACTCCCGCTCCTCTCCTCACCGCTCCTCACCACTCCTCCGCTCCTCACCACTCCTCCGCCCCTCTCCACTCCTCCGCCCCTCTCCACTCCTCCGCCCCTCTCCACTCCTCCGCCCGCACCTGCCCTGCGTGGGGAGCGATAGTAGCAATGTCACACTTGCAATATTCTTGGGTTTTTTTCGGTAAAGTCACGTAGGTAAAATCATCAGCCGCACCTTAACAACTCTTAGAACCTCCCAGTTCAACCATTCTACACAACAAAGACTCATTCCTGGCAGCGGTTTCAGCCGCACCACCTCTACATAACAAAAGGCTCAGTCCCTTTTACACGCACCTTTACATCATCCGCACCTAGTTTACACAACAGAGGCTCATTCCTAACAGCGTGCTTCAGCCGCACCGAACCTCACAAAAATAATATTCAGGGCCTACCTTGGCTCCTCCCACCCTCAACCAGTATATATGCAGGTACGGTTTTCTTGGTATTTCTCTCACTTGATACAGCTATCGTGCTGTGACGGTTCCACCTGAAGACGGAAGCTTGTGTTGCTTCCGAAACGTCGTGGTTTTTTATTTTATTTTTATTTTACGTTTATTAATTTAAATTTTTTACCTACGTGACTTTACCGAAAAAAACCAAGAATATGAATCCTTGCAGTCACGAAAGCTTCAAATCTAGAATCACACTCGCAATATTCCGCATGTGCGCTTGCGACTCTAAGCCGATACATGCAGCCACTCGCACAACACTCCACGTGTATACCCAGGCACACGTGTGCCACTCTTAAAACACTTCATGCGCACACCTCGGTACAGATACTACACCAGTTACACACAACTTCACTACACATTCAGCCACACCAGCACCACGCATGCAAACAACACATACATCACCCACTCACTCACAAAGTACAATGCAGACATCCAAAGAACGCATATACAAGTAGCACTAACACATGCAACACACACCAGCCCCAATCGTTCAGCCACACTTACACCAATCATTCACGAAGCCACACAAACACCACTCCAGGCACACTCGCTAAACACTGCCCATACCACCAGCCATTACACACACCACTTCCACACAGAAAAGTCGTCTACAACCACTCATACACTCAGCAAAACAGACCACTTCACACACACACTGAACACGCACGCACACTCTCCACCCCACAAATACAACTGGCCAATACGCACACTCCACTCAGCCACAGATACACCACTCACTCACGCCCACACCACTCCACGCTTACACACAACTTCATGTGTAGCGCATACGGATAGGGTTGACTAGTAGTAACTGTACGTATAAAATGTACTGCATGTGCTGTGTGCACTATATTTAGGTAATGCACAGTGCATCGTCTGTATGCGCATGGTTTATATACTGTATCTACTGCATGTCTCCAGTATGCACTCAATATAATGCATTTGTATACTATACATACCTATACACTGTATGGCTATAGTATATAATGTGTATGGATGTCTGTGTACTGTACGTCTATTTTACGTGTATATTTACGTACGGTGTGTCTACGTATTGTCTATGTACTGTTGTGTCGATGTGATGTTTATGTATAGGTAGTGTGTATGTGATGTGTATGTTGATGTACGTGTCTACGTAAGGGATTTATGTATGGTGCCTATGTATTGTGTATTTATGTAATGTATGTTTATATACAGTAAAACCTTGGATTGCGAGTAACTTGGTCTGCGAGTATTTTGCAAGACGAGCAAATTTTTTTAATAAATATTAATTTGATAAACGAGCGAGGTCTTGCAATACGAGCAGTACGTGTATACGCTTTGTCTGCCGAGCGTCACGTGCTCACAACTGATATACGAGTGCTTTGGATTACAAAACACGTTTCCGGAACGAATTATGCTCGCAGTCCAAGGTTTTACTGTACTGTGTCTGTGTGTATTACAGTTCATTAATTGACCAATCTGGAGATCTGTGAAATACTGGAGATTTGTGAAAAGGAGCTTAATAGCTCAGCGGATCCCTCCTGTATAAATACGGATTCTGATTCAAACACCCCAATTTTAGCTGGACCCTCCTGCAAGAGCCTCGAGCCTCAGGTTGTTCATGGGCATCATTATTACGATCAATGGGCCAGTAGAGGGTATGGCAGAGGTCGCAACCGGGTACCCGATACCAGTACCCTACCCGATACCCGGCTACTCGTACCCGGCCGGGTACGGGTACCCGTTTGCGACCCTGGTGCGGCCGGGTACGGAATCAAAACCTGTTTGAGACCTCTGGGGTGAAGGTGGTTTGGTGATGATGCGAGTGATGAGGCGAATGCTGGTGATTGCGACAGGGGGTCATGATCGCGCGATGTTGATGTGATGAGTGTGATGAGGGGTAAGGTGTGATGAGATGAAGTGATGGAGACGAGACGAAAAGACGATAACGATGGGATGGGCGAGTGATGAGGTGAATGACGGTGATTGTGACAGAGGGTTATGATCGCGTTGTGTTGATGCAAATGAGTGTGATGAGGGTGAGGAGTGATGAGATCGATGAGGCGAGGTTATGATCGCGTTGTGTCGATGCAAGTGTGATGAGGGTGAGGAGTGATGAGATCGATAAGGCGATGTTATGATCGCGTTGTGTTGATGCAAATGAGGGTGATGAGGGTGAGGAGTGATGAGATCGATGAGGCGATGTTATGATCGCGTTGTGTTGATGCAAATGAGTGTGATGAGGGTGAGGAGTGATGAGATCGATGAGGCGAGGTTATGATCGCGTTGTGTCGATGCAAGTGTGATGAGGGTGAGGAGTGATGAGATCGATAAGGCGATGTTATGATCGCGTTGTGTTGATGCAAATGAGGGTGATGAGGGTGAGGAGTGATGAGATCGATGAGGCGAGGTTATGATCGCGTTGTGTCGATGCAAGTGTGATGAGGGTGAGGAGTGATGAGATCGATAAGGCGATGTTATGATCGCGTTATGTTGATGCAAATGAGTGTGATGAGGGTGATGATGGATTAGATCGATGAGGCGATGTTATGATCGCGTTGTGTCGATGCAAGTGTGATGAGGGTGAGGAGTGATGAGATCGATAAGGCGATGTTATGATCGCGTTATGTTGATGCAAATGAGGGTGATGAGGGTGAGGAGTGAACGAAGATGAGGGAATGGGCGACTGTGGGAAACACAATACGAGTCTTAGAGTACGCCGAGTAAGATCATTACATGGCAGGGAGCCGTGACGATGTTTACCCGCGTTAAATCAGGGCTGCGTTGCTGTACTGTACTGACGGTACAGTATCGGGTTCGGTCACGTGGTTCCGAGCGTGCCCGACCCCGCCCCCCTCACGGAAATCTCGCGAGATCTGGGCCGAGGCTCGCGGCTTCATCAAAAGAGCGGCCGCCGCGGCCTTCCAAGTCTCGCGAGATCTCGCGCCTTTTTCGACTGCGCCACAACCGGGCCAGGGCGGCGAGGGAGCACCCCAGAGACCCCCTCGAATTCAGGGACCCAAAGTTACTCCAAGACCCCTACACGGGGACCCATAGACCCCCTCGAATTCAGGGACCCAAAGTTACTCCAAGACCCCTACACGGGGACCCATAGACCCCCTCGAATTCAGGGACCCAAAGTTACTCCCAAGACCCCTACACGGGGACACATAGACCCCCTTGAATACAGGGACCCAAAGTTACTCCAAGACCCTTAAACGGGGACCCATAGACCCCCTTGAATACAGGGGCACAAAGTTACTCCAAGACCCCTAAACGGGGACCCATAGACCCCCTTGAATACAGGGGCCCAAAGTTACCCCGAGACCCCCTCGAATACAGGGACCCAAAGTTTATCCAAGACCCCTACACATTAACCCATAGACCCCCCCCAGTCCCGAACACCGCCCCCCCTACACAGACTGCCCTCTTACACGTGAACGCTTCCCAACAGGGGCCCAAAGACCCCTAACACAAGGAACCCTTTTAAACCCCCATACACAGGGGACCCACGCGACACCCATACAGGGATCCCTCAGCCCTTGCACGGGGTCCCAGTAGGGCATCCACAGTTATCCAAGGCCCCCAGTGACCCGATATACAGAACCCCTTAGCAGGTAGCTCGGAATCCCTCGGCACCTACACAGAGAACCACGACAGCATCCCGAGACCCCCTTACACAGAACAAGGCCACCTGGACCCCCGACACGACCACTTCATAGACGCCCATCCCTAGATGCCCAAGACCCATAACGCAGTGGGGACTATGGGACCAGGCGAACCACCAGGGTCCATGGACTCAAGAAGTATCCCCGCACTCGCTTCCTCGCCGGGATTCGGTCACCCCCCCCACCCCATTCGCACCTCCGATTAGCACGGATGTCTACGTGCGGTGCGAAAGAAGTTCAACAGACACACACACAAGTCAGTCATTCTCCCTTGGCCCACTCCCCCCTCTCTCTCCACGCCGCTGTTCTATTTTTAGCCCCGGGGCAGCGATCCACGCCCCGTGAAGACTCGCAAGGGGAGGGGTGGAGAAAGGGGACCCCCCCCCCAAGGGGAGGGGTGGAGAAAGGGGACCCCCCCAAGGGGAGGGGTGGAGAAAGGGGACCCCCCCCAAGGGGAGGGGTGGAGAAAGGAGACCCCCCCCCCAAGGGGAGGGGTGGAGAAAGGGGACCCCCCCCCCCAAGGGGAGGGGTGGAGAAACGGACCCCCCCCCCAAGGGGAGGGGTGGAGAAAGGGGACCCCCCCCCTCCTCCCACGACTAAAGACGGCGCGTTAACATCGAAAGCGGTCCTGGGTTAAGTGCATAGAAAGCAACGGCAAAATCCCCAAGATTAAGTCAGCTGTAGTAGCAGCAGCAGCAGCTGCAACACTGGGACACCTCGAACCCGGTTCCTCCCCACCCCCTCCGCGAACCCCTGTAGCTCGAACCCCTGTAGCTCGAACCCCTGTAGCTCGACCCCCACCCACCCCCCCGGCAGGAGGCCCAGACACTGCAGGGTCCACGACGCCGATAAGGCGGCCCCCGAACCCTCAAGAGCATGGGCCACTTACGCGGCGGAGACAGCCGACTCTGCATACCTGCACAGGGACACCCCGGACCCCCTCGCGCAAGGAACCACGAGACCCACCCACCCACCCACCTCCCCCTTAAAGCCCAGGCACCGAGAAACGCCACACACCCGAGACCCCTACAAGGGGAACCCACAGACGAGGCTACCCAATGCCATATCAGAAAGCCCGAGGCCTAGGATACCCCCACGTGCTGTCAAGGGGTCCGGGCCTGCAGGCCTCAGCGAGGGTAAGCACGGAGTGGTAAGGGGTAACACAGCGGTGGTGTGGAACCCCCCCACCCCAAGTCCGAGGGGGGGGTCCATTTACTCCCACCAAGACCTGCTGCCCCCTTCAGCGCCCCCCACCACCACCTGAAGGTGAGACCCCCTTAAAGAACCCCCGTTTTGGACCCCTACGCGGCACCCACCTTAGCCACACGGAGCCGCGCAGTGTCTGAGTCAATGGACGAACACGTGATTTGCACACGGCGCGCGGCTTTGCGCACGGCACGGCGGGGAGGGGGGGGTGGGGCGAGGGGGCGGGGCTGTCAAAGTGCCGTGCGCAAAGCCACAGGCCCAGAGGATCTCCATAGCGGGCAACGATTTCCAATCTCTATGGCGTCTATTTATATGCGATGTGGAAGGGTCGTTCACCCGAAACGTCGCCCATTAATATATTTTTCTTTTCTTTAAGGTCGCGCAGTGTTATTGCCCAATGTGTTACAACATCTGTCAACCCCTTACCAGAGCTGAGCTTATTACAGACCAATTCAGAGCTGATTGGTCACCCAGTGCCCTTACAAATCTCAACGTTCATCCTACAAAGTCCTATTGCAGGGGAGAAACACAAACATATAGACAAAAACAAGTTTGTGTGCCCCATTTTAAACGTCTGTATACCGTATGGACCTGAAAACTACATTTCCCTGTACACGAATACGGCTAAGGGGCCATCCATAAATGACGTCACACGATTTTGGATGATTTTTGACCCCCCCCCCCTCGTCACGCGGCGTCACAAAAAGTCAGACCCCCCTCCCTCAAATATGACGTCACAAAGCGCTGCCCCCCTCCCCAAAAAAAACATGCTTCAAATCGCTTTAAACCATTGTCATTGTAGTGCGTATTTAATGTGCCCTGCACTCTGATGCTGTAGGAGAAAACATTTATTAAGAAGTCTATTTAATTAAGTAGAACGTGTTGTCTATATTTATTTCAAGTTGCGCATTTTGATGTGACGTCACATTTCTCAACCCCCCCCCACCCTCGTCACACATCGTCACAAATGTCTGACCACCCCCCCCCCCCCTAGGTGCGTGACGTCATTTATGGACGGCCCGTAAACCATATGAATTGACAGGTATGCGTTGACAGCGGTGAGAAAGCACAATTAGCAAAAACAAACTCAGCATGCTCATCAAGAGCAGTGTCTGTGTGGCCTTGTTGACGTTTCAGGCAATGGCCCTTCTTAAGAGAACAAGACATGTAATCATGAAAGGGACTTGCAAATCTAATATAAAAGCCCGGCGTTCCGTGTGTCCGTCAACTAAATAATGAGAGCTTTTCAGAAGTCCAGAATCTACAAGTTATAGAAAGTGGACCACCCCCCACTAAATGTGGGGGTAAAACGTTGATCCAACAGGTTTACAACAATTGTCGACCCCCCCCCCAAAAAAAAAATACATTTTGGAGGCATATATACCTACACATCCTACATACAATAGTCAGTAGTATCTACTGACTTTATATATACTTACACACAAGTCAGTATCTACTGACTCTATATGCCTACACACCCTACATAAAATAGTCAGTAGTATCTACTGACTTTATACTGGTAGGAACCCACTGGTTCCACCAGCCCGACAGGGGATTATTGTGTCCGTCCGTCGTGCAGGGAGGGGCTGGGTGGGGAGGGAGGGGCTGGGTGGGGAGGGTGGGGCCGGGTGGGGAGGGGCTGGGTGGGGAGGGGCTGGTCACCCCGTGGTGCCCTTATGAAACTCAACGTTTAACCTACTCACGCCGGCTTGTGCCCGCCCTCACAGTCGGGCATATTTGCGGAATACACCACGCCGCCGTTGACCCTAGTCATTGACCGAGCAACCCAACGTTCCTACCAGCTCCCTCCGCAGGAATGTGTTGTATACTTACACACAAGTCAGTATCTACTGACTCTATATGCCTGCACACCCGACATACAATAGTCAGTAGTATCTGGACACATGGTGGGTGGGGAGAACAGGGCATCAGTGGGGACGAGGCATGAAGCGTTGAGAAGCCCTCCCCAGAAGGTAGCATTTCGGTTGCCCCAGATGCTCCATAAAACCCCTAGTTTCATTGAGTATCATTTTCAGCATTACAGTTCTAATTTGATTGACAAATCCAATTTTTGTACGTTAATAAATGCGTGTCACGATATATGGCACCGTATAGGGCGAGGGTTAGTCGTGTTTGCTGAACGCTCAATAAAGCTACGGTCTCGTACTGTGCACGTATCTGCGTATTGTAGTGCGCACTACAGGAATACAAATCGTGCGACTTTAACCTCACTGCAACCTTCGCGGAGGCTGGAAACACCAAGTGACCTGAAAACCACGATGGCCCAACTTGAAAGACAAGTTGGAGAGAGACGAGAGGGCGCCACGTGTGTTCTTCCGCGGCAGCTGCAGCAGCAGCATCATCACGGGCAGCACAGTTGCGATGGGCACAGGCACCACAGAAATATCGCAATCGGCGACCTCGATACGCTCGGCGCAAACAACCGCAATAGCTAAACCCGCGAGGGGGCACGGGTTTAGCCGGTACCGTAATTTCACCGAGCCCTTGCCCGCTCGGCGAGTGCGGCGACGTCGTCCAACCGTCATTCGGCCCCGCGTGGTGACGTCACAACAGCGAAGCCACGTGTTTATTTATTTATTGAGGCAATGCGCGGGTCCCGTTACATCGCGATGTGACGCACGGACACACCGTCAACATAAACTACACCGGTTATATCTATTACAAAAGCAGGGGATAGAAAGGTGGGGGAGCGGACGCGACCACAGGTGTTGTTTAAAAGACGTCACATGGAGCAGGGGTTTTAAAAGCAAGTCCATGCGGACACCAACATCCGAACGGTTGTACCAATAAATCCAGAGCATTCCGGAAGAGTTCGGCTACCGCTGGTTTGGATCAGGGCGATGTTTTTCATTATTTGGGGCACTACATTTCTTTAATTGGGAAAGGCAACAATTTCGTGGGAATGTTCTCGCCAGAGGAGAAACTTATCGCTTCCACATGTTTTCCATCCGACTTCCCGTTGGCGAGATCCAGAGCGTGACGGATTGACGCTTGTGCCCTCTAATGGAGTGGGTCTCCTTTCCTTTTTCTGGTCTCATTCTCACCACAGGGGAAGGCAGAGCCACGCACAGACGTGTCAATGGGGCCACGGTCCCCACCGTTGAAGTGGCGGTGCCACGGGTTCTACGACCTCCATGCATGTGCCATGTTGAAGGGCCATTGCCCCAAACATCGCCCGTCATATATTTCCTTCTCAAGGCAGCGTCATTGAAGAACGTGTGAAACATACTGTAGAATATACAAATGATGTTGTCTTCACACATTAAACAGGTCCCTGCGGGGTGGGCTGGTAGGAACGAATAACCAAAGAATATAAACATAATGTATTATTACACTTGTTTAGCCAGGAAAGCCTCACTGAGTGTAAAGGTTTTTGTAGGGTCCTGCCAAGTGTTTGCAGTAGGGGGCGATGTTGCTACACCTAATCGGACGGACGGACGGACGATATAATCTATTGTAGGCTGGTTCACTTCGTTCCTACCAGTAATACTCCATTAAAGTAAACATGAAATGCATGACATTCATAACTCTCAATAACCAAACTTGTATTTGATGAACACACTTGCACGAGCAAAACATCCCAATGTAGTCGAACCCCTCCGATAAAAGTGTTCCAGATTTCAGTTTCGATCGAAACTGAAATCTGGAATCATCACCCCCTGCTGGCAAACTAATAGTACCCACTCGAAGGCTCGTGCCTATTCACCTTGGGGCATCGCGGTGGCGAGATGTTAACTGCCTCGCCTGGTATACAGGAGGTCGCGGGTTCAATCCCGACGGCTGTTTATTTGGAGTTTGCTTGTTCTCCCCGTGGCCGAAAGGATTTTTCTCTGGGTCCTTCGGTTTTTCCCTCCACATTTAGAAACATGCGTTTAAGAGTATTTGACTGCTATAAATCCCAAGCCACTTCATTGGGCTTTCATTTGTCGCCAGGTCGCTTCTGAAAACGAGCTCAGTGTGCCTTATCTGGTAAAATAAAAATAGATTCGTTTTGTTAGTTTAGTTTGTGCCACACGGGGACAGCTGGGGGGGGGGGTGGAAGAGGGAGAATGTCCATTGAAATGGTTGAGACAATATGTGACGCAAGGCGCTTGTGACTTCCAAAAAATATGATTTATTTTGACAGGTTTGCACATACAAACATCCTGGGTAGCACTGAAGCCAAGAGCTCCCACCCGAGGTGCGTAGCTACGAGAGAGGTGCTGTACACGGCGACATGCCACTATCTCCATCTGCCTGACTTTTTACTTAAATAAATGTTAATGTTTCATTTTGTTTATGCGTGTAGGTTTGTGTGCCCCGTTTGGCGAGCGGTGGTGCAGCGGTTAGCGGACTTCACTACGAACCCAGCCATCAGACTTCAATTCCCGCTCACGGCCATTAAGAGTGGCGAATATATGATATAGGTCATGGGCCTCCCCGAGTTTTATTCAGTCATAAATGAGTTCGTGGTGTGGTGTGTATAACATCGCAAAACTGGGGAAACAAAGGCAGGCAGACGTGGGGCTGGCCACCCACCCACTTCTGTGCCATACCGGCCTTCATAGGCGCGACCCGCTAACAGCACTTGCCCCCAGCAATCTGTTAACGGCTATATGGGGTACCTTTGTCTTTTTGTGCAATTGTGTGCGTCTGTGCGACACGTGTGACGATGTGCGTGCCATGTGTGTGATAAATGTACATCCGCAATGTGTGTGTGTGACGCGTATGATGCGCGTGTGTGACGAGGGTTGGCACAGCGATTCACGCACTGCCCTATCCACACACGACGACCTCTCAACGCCTCGGCGGAGAGCGCCGCCAGGTTCGACTCCAACTCCGGGGTTCCAGGGACAAACCTCCCCCCGCGGTGTTGGGGGGGGGGGGAAGTCGCCCCCCTCCCTCACTCCACGCTCAGGAACTTCCGCTTCTTCGCCGTGTTCATGTACGGTCGCCAGCGCCACTCCACCTCGGCGGTGGACGCGTTGTCCAGCGTGCCCAGTTTAATCTCGTAGACTGCGCGACACACAAAGGCAAAGATCCCCCCCCGACGTGTAGCCTTTAACAGACCGTTTGGGAATAGCGCTGTTCGTGAGTTAGCACGTAGGAAGGCCAGCACGGCACACAAAGGGGTGGGTGGCAGAGGTCTCAAACGGGTTTTGATTCCTTACCCGTACCCGGCCGCACCAGGGTCGCAAATGGCTACCCGTACCCGGCCGGGTACGGGTAGCCGTTCCCTACCCGTACCCTACCCGAAATGAGTGACAAACGGTTACTCACCAGTGACTCACGGCCTACCCGTACCCGGTCGCACCAGGGTCGCAAACGGCTACCCGTACCCGGCCAGGCACGGGTAGCCGGGTATCGGGTAGGGTACGGGTAACGGGTACCCGGTTGCGACCTCTGGTGGGTGGCCAGCATTACGCCCGGTCATCTTTGAATTCACAGATCGTACCTGGGGTTTTGGGATACGGGTCGGGTCGCAGAACAGCGAACGCAACCAGACCCGCGACCCCAACGACTCAAGTTCCAACCCATTCTGCGCATTACCCGCGGGCCGCCCGGCCCGACGCTAGACTCTTACATTCAAGCCCATCATCCTCCCTGGGGTTGAAAAAAGTGGAGCAACCACTTCGTAGGGAAATCATAAGGAATGTGGAATTTCCACATTCCTTGAGACGAGCAGCAACGTGTCAAGCAGACTTACGCTTCATCTCGAACCGCGGTCCCACCTCCTTCAACTCGATGTCTTTGCCGTCGCGCTTGTAGACGTGGTGTCTGTTGGGAGGGGGGGCGGGCACAGATGTCACGGGAGGGGTCGCGGAAAGTCACACGGACGGCGTTGGACTGTCATTGCGCGTCCTTGCAGACGTTTGCCAGTTAGAGAACAGCAGCCGCCCCGGTTAATACTGCGGATGCATTAAGAAATAAACAACATTACGCGCCGTCAGCTTCAGTGCGGGCGTTAAATAAACTCCGTGCCATTGTTCGAAACACTAAAGTAAAACTAAACTATTTTTATTTTACCACCGAGCTACGTAGCTCTTTTTCAGAAGCGACCTAGTTCTCACAAATTATAGCTGAACGAAGTGGCTTATCAGCACGTGAAAATTGATAGCAGCCAAATACTCTAAACGCACGTTTCTAAATGTGGAGGGGAAAACCCGGAGGACCCGAAGAAAAATCGAAGCGACCACAGGGAGAATATTCAAACTCCGAATATACAAAAGCATCAGGGTCGGGGTCGAACCCACGACCTCCCGCATACCAGGCGAAGTGGTTAACATCTCGCCACCGTGGCATGCCGGCGTCACGGTGCAAATGTACCGTGTTTGAAAAACAACTCGCAAATTACCTAGTTGGGTCAAATCACATCGCAACATCGCCCGGTTCGTCAATTCTTACAAAATAGTTTAGCTTCACGTTTGTGCATTTTCGGGGGCCGCACTAAAGTTTCAGTTTCATTTTTTTCAGTTTCATTTATTTTGGAATATCCCTGTGAGCCATTCGGCTCTTGATTCGGGTGCAACCGCAACAAGCAATAAAATTACAAGATACATTTAAAATGTACTGTACGCAAATTGAAACATCCGCTACAAAAACAATAAAATCGTCCAGAAAAAGCACCCATTTGTTTATGCTTTGTACAAAAACGTGCAAAAAAAAAAATCCCATTTTGATGTTAAATCAAAGGCCACCAGTGGCCCACGGGGGGCCTTGCAATGAAGAACGCTGCGGCAGACCCATCAGCGGACGACGACGAAAACCGAGATGTTGCGAGGAGGCGCACCTGAATGAGATGTAGTCGTCATCGTTGGCGAGCGTGATGATGCGCCGGCTGTCCTCCTTGGGCACGGGGAACAGGTACCGGAGGATGTCCGACACCTGCTCTCGCCACGAGAGAGAGACGGGGGGAAACACGCCGAGGGTAACCATCGGGTACGCGCGCGCGGAGATTCCTCTTCCCCCCCCCCCACCCCCAGCAGCACCTCCGATTAGCACGGTTGGTCTACGTACGGTGCGAAAGAAGTTCAACGGGGGTCTCTCTATGGGTCTCTTTGCTTCTATACGAGTCTCTGGATGTCTGTGGGCATCTGTGGATATCTTCCTTCCGATATTAGGAACACACTAGGAGGTACGCGCTTTAAAATCTAGATTGAACGCTCATTTCTTTAGAAATGCTTTTTTGCGTTCAGTTTGTCGTCCTTCCGCTGCACCAACTCGCGTGGATTTTTCTCCAGGTCCTCCGGTTTTCCCCTCCACGTTTAGAATCAACGTCAGGCGCTTTAGAGTATTCGGCTGCTATAAATGTCCAGATAAGCCACTTCGTTGAGCTATCGTTTGCCATAGCGAGGTCACTTCTGAAAGAGCTACGCGGCTCAGCGACGCACGTCTCGTCGCGAGACAAAGTCACTCCTGATGACGGCGGCGGTGATGGTGGTGCCGAGCCCCTACCGACAACGCGACTTTACACTCCGGCTTCGTCCATACCGGATCATCTCTACGCAAGTCCTCGTGATGACCACCCGTTACAGATAGACGGGGGTGGGGGGGGGGCAGACAGCACCTGGCCCAAAAGTCTGTTCACCCCTTCCCGTTCCGAGACATCTGCAAGTTGCCGGGTGGTAGGTGTCACGTTCACCGCTGAATCTCGGCACGCGCGAGCGGCTCAGCGTTAATTTTACTTAGAGGCGTAGCGCTGCTGCTTTTTAGAGGCGTTGCACTCACCGCAGAGAACCGTAGTGACACGACCAGCACACTCTATGGAGCAAAACTGTGCCACGCGCCCTCCCGCATGGCCTTATGGGAGTCTCGGTACATCGTCAGGTCAGAAGACGTATGGTTCCGTTTCGACGACGTATGTGTGCGTCATCGAAATGATGAAGCGTTATAGGCTATACGAGGCATCTTTGTCTCTGTGCTCGGGGGGAGGAAGATGTGCGTGAGACTGGCACGCTGCCCGCACGCACCCTCTTGCCGAGTCGCGACGTGAAGTTGTGCATCACGAGGTGCGGGAACGCCTCGGACATCGTGCCCACGTCCGGGATGTCGTGCCGCATCACCACGCTCGAGAGCGTGAAGTACGCCGTGGGGCCCAGCGGCAGGTGGCACACCACCATCCCGTCTGTGGCATCATACCACACGTCACACAGAGAGCACGCTGGAGAGTTAGACACAGCACCATCCCGTCTGTGGCATCATACCACGCGTCACACGGACAACACGCTGGAGAGTCAGACAGCACCATCCCGTCTGTGGCATCATACCACACGTCACACGGACAACAAGCCGGAGAGTTAGACACACCACCATCCCGTCTGTGGCATCATACCACGCGTCACACGGACAGTGCACTGGACAGTTAGACACACTGCCATTCCATCTGTGGCGTCATACCACATCACACCCCACACAGTTAAGACACCGCAATCCATCTGCAGCGTCATACTACACCACAACGCACATCGCACACGCAGTTAAATACACCGCCATCCCCCGTCTGTTGTACCACATCACACACACGTCACGCCGGGGAGCGGTAGCGGAGTAGCTACACTACGAACCCGGTGACCCGAGTTCGAGCATCGACAGTGGGAAGACAAAGGGGGCCAGACGCGGCAATGACAACACCATGCACCCCGCCGTGTGCCGTGCCGGCCTTCGTAGGTCGCTCGCCAAACGGCACTTGCCCCGACAGCCTGTTAAAGGCTACACGGGGGAGCTTTGTCTCCCGCGGTGCGTGAGCGTGCCTGGCATGCCGCGGTGCTCGTGCAGGACGATGAAGTCGGTGACGGCGTTGGCGCGGCACGCCCGCACCAGCGCCTCCAGCTCGTGGCCTCCGCGGTTCATCCGCTGAGCGTTCGGCAGGATCAGCTTTATCTCCTGCGGTGGTGATGGGAGGGTGGTGGTGATGGTGGGGTAACACGACGGCAAGCGGTCACGCGCCGAGCCCACTCGTCCCGCCGGCGTCCTTCCCGGCCATGCTGCTTTCACGCCCCCCCCACCCCCCCACCGCATCTGACTTGGGTTGTGTTGTTTGTTTTTTCCATTGCTGAAGCCGAGCCGTGCCGGTATACGGGGTCGCTAACCCCCATGTTGGCACAACTCAGATGCGCCAATGGAAAAACTCAACTATTTACTATTTATATTTTACCAGGTAAGGTCCACTGTGCTATGCAGCTCTTTTCCAGAAGCGACCCGGCCACAAATGATAGCCAAACGAAGTGGCTTATCATCACGTGGACATTTATAGCAGCCAAATACTCTAAACGCGTGATGTCGATTCTAAATGCGGAGAGAACAAAATTATTGCCTCGTGTGGCGTGTCAACATCACCACGACAGAGAAAAAGGCGGCCGGACGTGGTGCTGGCAACCCACCCCCTCACAAACAGCACCTGCCCCAACAGCCTGCTAAGGCTATATGGGGGACTTGTGTCTTTGCGCGCTTGTACACACGCAATACACGTGGACCCACATCCCTCACGCGCCACCTGACCCCGAACCCTACAGCCCCCGTGAGCGCGAGCCGGCACCTTGGCGAACTGCTTGAGGCGGGAGCTGGGGTCGCGCGAGGTCGTCACCATGATGCGCGGGTCTTCCACGCCGGCCCAGCGGTACTCGTCATCCACGTGGCTGCTCACTCCTATCGGCGGGGGGGGGGAGGGGGGTAGACAGAGGGGGTAGGTGGGGAAGGGGGGGGGAGACGCAGAGGGTGATCATTTGTCATACTTCACCGTGCGGGTTGAACGGTTCACAAGATCACTCGGCAGTGATCGCGTTGATTTTGTGCGGTCAGCTGAGAACTTATGAGACCAGGATGAGTCTCAAGTGCAAGAGTGAGTGACTGACTCATCCACTGGGAGTGGGTGGGTGAGATGGCGAGTGAGTGGGTAAATTGAGTAAGATGATGAGTGAGTGAATGAGTTGGTCAGTGTATGTTGAACCTCCTTCGTACGATTTTGACTTAAAACTTTCGTGACTGCAGGATTTAATATTCTTGGTTCTTTCGGTAAAGTGACGTAAATAGAAAACAAACAAAAAAAATCGAAACAAATTTTTTTTGGAAAATAATAGAAGCAAAAAACCCACGACGTTTCGATCGCAACACAAGCGGTCTTCATCAGGCGGAGAGAAAAGAGTGGCCAAGCCTCCAAATGTAGCTGCTTATCAGCGTTCCAAAGTGAGTGGGTGGCAGAAAGAGCTGCGCAAGCAACAGGAGCTGCGGAAGCAGCGCGCTCATGCAGGAGCAACACAAAGGGGGAGTTGGGTGGAGGTGAGCTCGTACAGTACGTAGCCTAGCATGCTAATCGGAGGTGTGACGAAGTCAGCACAAAAAGCAGTTCTCAAGAAATGAGTTTGTCAATCTAGACGATGATTTTAAAGTGCAAAGCTCCAGTGGCTTCCTAATGTTGGAAGGAAGAGCGTTCCAGACGATGGCCGCAGAAGCGCACGTGATGCGGTGACCACCGCCTTCATTCGACAGTCGACCAAAATTGACGGCAGCCACCACACACACACACTTCCCACGGCCGACTTTCTTTCGCGTTCACGCCACGAGATTTTTCAACGTCCACTTGGGAAGGAATCGCCGTGCGGTATTTACGGTCAACGCAACCGCGGTGCCACCGCTCGGCAGGAAGGACCCATGGCGAGCCGGGGAGGCGCGCCGATCCGGCGTGTCTAGCGGGCGGAGACTCGCGACGCTTCTCCCCCTGCCCCGGAGGCTCACGGGAAGGGAGAGAGACGCGAGGAGACGCGACGATCAGCGCCGCGGCGACGTGAGCTCACCCTCTCCTCCCTGGTCGTCGAACTCCGCGGCCTTCTGGAGTTCAAGCGCCTCCCGCCGCAGGTCCGTGGGCAGCACCAGGTTCTCTACGGTGACGACGTCGGGGGGACGGGGGCGGGCGGGGGGAGAGAATTAACAAGGAAGAAAAATCATGCGCACGCATGGATTCATTCGGGAACGCTTGTGTCGTCAGTGTCGTTTGCGTCGTCTGTACGGTCTGCAGGGCCCATCCGCCCCTCTCTCGTCTGTAGCGCCAGGACGATTAGTTCCATCTACAGCCAATGTCCCGTCTAGTTGCCTCTAGTCCGTATCGTCCCGTCCTGCAACGTCCCGTTGCCTCTCGTCCATCTTGCGTGTCTCAGTGTCTCTAGGTCCGTCTCTCGTCCGCCTTGCGTGTCTCAGTGTCTCTAGATCCGTCTCGCTGCCTCTGGTCCGTCTCGTGTGTCTCAGTGTCTCGAGGTCCGTCTCTCGTCCGTCTTGTCATGTCTCAGTGTCTCTAGATCCGTCTCGCTGCCTCTCGTCCGTCTTGTCGTCGTCGCGAGCCCGTCTCGAGGTCCGTCCCGCCGCCCGTTACCGTCGAGCGCCCTCTTGAGGCGCGCCTTCTTCTCCTCCACGAGGCTCTTCTTGGCCTCGTGCGCCTTGCGGTAGAGGTACTCGCGGCGCAGTCGCGCCTGCCTCCTCAGCTGCACCACCACACAACACACAGAGATCACCCCACCCCCCGTGTAGCCTTCAAAGGGACCGTCGGGTGCAAGTGCTGTTAGCGAGCAGCACCTTTGATACACGAAGGGGGGTGCGGTGGCCAGCACCACGCCCCCCCAGTGCTAGTATCCCCCCCAGTTCTAGCGATGTTGACCACACAGCGCTACACTCAGGCACTCATTTGAGGCCGAGTCGACCTAGGGGAGGCCCAGGACCGGTTCAGATAATCGTCACCGGTGTTGGCCGTGAACGGGAATCGAACTCGGGTGGCCGGGTTCGTAGCGCAGCGTCGCGCTGACCGCGAGACGACCATCAACAACAACCGCCATTGGCCACCAAGTGGCGGTGACGTCACCACGGCGCTCGTGCCAGGCTACGTGCACGTTAAGGCCACGTGAAAAGCGTCGAACTCCCGCTGGCAGCAGGAGGTCACGGACAGACAGACCCAGGTTGCCATTGGTTGCCTGACTGAGACGACTGGCCGATGCACCACCTGTGCCCCCTACTGTGCTGTAGCACCATCGCTCCCACCTACCAGAGGTCGCAACCGGGTACCCGGAACCCGTACCCTACCCGATACCCGGCCGGGTACGGGTACCCGTTTGCGACCCTGGTGCGGCCGGGTACGGGTAGGCCGCGAGTCACTGGTGAGTCACCGTTTGCCACTCATTTCCCAACGTCTTGTCTCTTCTCACAATTCAAGTTCCTAGAATCAACCCACCCGCGCCTGCAACATGACTTCATCCCAGAGGTCGCAATCGGGTACTCGTACCCGTACCCTACCCGATACCCGGCCGAGTACGGGTAGCCGGGTATCGGGTAGGGTACGGGTAAGGAATCAAACCCGTTTGCGACCTCTGATTAAAATACAAAGCTACACAGTTCAGTGGGGGCCTTACCTGGTCAAGGTAGAAGTACAGCTTAACAGTTTAGTTTGTAGTTTTACAACATCAGCCGGCGTGTGACACGTGCGTCCGCACGATAAGACGCGAACACACCTACCATGATGGCTTGTCCCTTGGATTTCTTTCGCACCGTACGCAGCAGCAGCAGCAGCAGCAGCAACAAACCACGAGCTTGCACCACGATGCACCTCGCGACGCCGCCGATTAATATCTGTAATTAATATCGATGGTGAATGTCTGTAATTAAAACAAGCGAGTAGGCCTAAGCCTCTGAGACTATCACCACCAACACCAGGAACCACGTGTGGCCCAAGTCGCCGGCAGTGATGAGTGGAATCGATTCCAATGGTTTAGATTCTACAACATCGATTCCAACAGATTCGATTCCTACGACAATGGATCGACAAAAAAAAATCGATTTCACTTGATTAGATTCCATATAGATTCCGCATGGATAAATTTCGCAAGAAACACCAGAATCGATTCGACGATAAAGTTCGTAAAGTTACTAAAGTGCATAGCACTTGGTTCTTTCGATGAAGTCAAGTAGAATGGAAATAATAAAATAATACAAATAAAACATAATAAAATAATTCTCACGACGTTTCGGCCACAACGCAAGCAGCCGTCCTCAGGTGGAGAACAGGTCTGTCGAGAAGACAGCGTCTGAATGACAGACCTGTTCTTCACCTGAGGACGGCTGCTTGCGTTGTGGCCGAAACGTCGTGAGTTATTTTATTATGTTTTATTTTTATTACTTTATTATTTCCATTTTACGTGACTTTACCGAAAGAACCAAGAAGATGAATCCCTGCAGTCACGAAAGAAGCTTTAAATCGAAACAACAAGAATCATGCATAGCAAAACTTGACGCTCTGGGGAATCTAAATCAGAATCGATAACATTTTTTTCGATTCCAGTCGGCGAACCGTTGCTCGCGATGACGTCATGTCACCTGCTTCCACACGCGCATATAAATTATCGGTGATGACGTCACGTAGCCTGCTTCCACGCGCACATCTAAATAATCGGTGATGACGTCATGTAGCCTGCTTCCACACGCGCATCTAAATGATCGGTGATGACGTCATGTAGCCTGCTTCCACACGCGCATATAAATGATCGGTGATGACGTCATGTCACCTGCTTTCACGCGTACATCTAAATAATCGGTGATGACGTCATGAGACCTGCTTCACAGGCGCACATCGAAATAACCGGTGATGACGTCATACAACAATTCACGTTAAATAATCGCTGATGACGTCACCCGCCACATGACGTCACGGCGGCGGTTTAAAATCGTATCGCGATATATCGTGATGATCGCACAGTCAGTTGAACACACGGCACGGAGCGACATCGCCACGCGTCGCGTTTCATGCCGGTGTGCTGTGAAGAAGGACCGTTGCCTGAAACGTCACGTAAAACGGGGCCGTCCATAAATGACGTCACGTACCTGGGGGGGGGGGTCAGACATTTGTGACGATGTGTGACGAGGGGGGTGGGGGGGGGTGAGAAATGTGACGTCACATCAAAATGCGCAATTTTAAATAAAAATAGACAAGTTCCACCTAATTAAATAGACTTTTTAATTTTCGATTTAAAGCTTTCGTGACTGCAGGGATTCATCTTCTTGGTTCTTTCGGTAAAGTCGCCACGTAGAAGGGAAGTAATAAAATAATAAAAATAAAACATAATAAAACAATTCTCACGACGTTTCGGCCACAACGCAAGCAGCCGTCTTCAGGTGAAAACCAGGTCTGTCGAGGCGACAGCGTCTGAATGAAACAGCACACGTGCTTGGAGCGTATATATATAAGCTGGGTTGGAAGGGGGGAAAAGAGCGCCTTGACAAAAGAATATGCATATCAAGAGGCATTTAGCATATTTATGGGAAATGCAGGTATGTGATTAGTACTACTCATGCCCGTGCATAATGCAGGATTAGCAGCATCAAAGGGAAGGGATATCCCTTTGATGCTGCTAACTCGGGTGGCTTCGTAGCGCGGCTGGGAGCCACCCACGGTGGTGTTGTGACTCGCCACGTGGATGGCCGATGACGGACGGGCTGAAGGCTGAGCGGAAATTCTGTCTCGCTCGACGCTGCGAACGACTTCAAGCTCGGATCGGTGAGAGTGAGTGAGGAAGGGAGACGCGCGAGTGTGTGTCTGTCTGTGTGTCTCTGTGTGTGTCTGTGTGTCTGTGTGTGTGTCTCTGTGTGTGTGTCTGTCTGTGTGTGACTGTGTGTGTGTGTGTCTGTGTGACTGTGTGTGTGTGTCTGTGTGTGTCTGTGTCTGTCTGTGTGTGTGGCTATCTGTGTGTGTGTGTCTGTGTGTGTGTGTGTCTGTGTGGCTCTCTGTGTGTGTCTGTCTGTGTGTGTGTGTCTGTCTGAGTGTCTGTCTGTGTGTGTGGCTCTCTGTATGTGTGTCTGTCTGAGTGTCTGTCTGTGTGTGTCTTTGTGTGTGTCTGTGTGTGTCTGTGTGTGTGTCTGTGTGTGTCTGTGTGTGTCTGTCTGTGTGTGTGTCTGTGTGTGTCTGTGTGTGTGTCTGTGTGTCTGTGTGTGTCTCTGTGTGTGTGTGTCTGTGTGTGTGTCTGTGTGTGTCTCTGTGTGTGTGTGTCTGTGTGTGTGTCTGTGTGTGTCTCTCTGTGTGTGTAGCTATCTGTGTGTGTGTCTGTGTGTGTGTCTGTGTGTGTCTCTGTGTGTGTGTGTCTGTTTGTGTGTGTCTGTGTGTGTCTGTGTCTGTCTGTGTGTGTGGCTATCTGTGTGTGTGTGTCTGTGTGTGTGTGTGTCTGTGTGGCTCTCTGTGTGTGTCTGTCTGTGTGTGTGTGTCTGTCTGAGTGTCTGTCTGTGTGTGCGGCTCTCTGTATGTGTGTCTGTCTGAGTGTCTGTCTGTGTGTGTCTTTGTGTGTGTCTGTGTGTGTGTCTGTGTGTGTGTCTGTGTGTGTGTGTCTGTCTGTGTGTGTGTCTGTGTCTGTCTGAGTGTCTGTCTGTGTGTGTGGCTCTCTGTATGTGTGTCTGTCTGAGTGTCTGTCTGTGTGTGTCTTTGTGTGTGTCTGTGTGTGTGTCTGTGTGTGTTGCTCTCTGTGTGTGTGTTTGTCTGAGTGTGAGTCTTTGTGTGTGTGTGTGTGTCTGTCTGAGTGTCTGTCTATCTGTGTGTGTGTGAGGGAGCGGTAGCGTAGTGGTTAGCGTGCTGCGCTACGAACCCATTGACGCAAGTTCGATTCCCGCTCACGGCCAACACCAGTGACAATTATCTGAAGCGGTCCTGGGCCTCCCCTAGGTCGACTCAGCCCCAAATGAGTACCCGGTGCGATGTGTAAACACATCGCCACTGGGGAGACAAAGGCGGTCGGGCGTGGTGCTTGCCACCCACCCCCTCGTGTGCCGTGCCGGCCTTCATAGGTGCTCGCTAACAGCACTTGCCCCAACAGGCTGCTAAGGCTACACGGGGGATCTTTGTCTTAGTGTATGTGGACACACGTGTGTGTCTGTGTGTACGTGTCGAAAGGAGGTGCAGCCGCCTTGCGCACTCTGCCACGAACTTATTTCAACCGAGTACCTGACCCAGCGTGTGTTTCGAGAAGTTAAAGTGTCACTAATGAACATCAACAGTTTAACCAATTGCCCGTTTTCTGATGTGTGTATCCCAACTAGAAAAACTAAAATCACGCGTGGCCCGCATTGTTGACGACCCGTGACTTTCGGAAGGTATCCATCGCTTTGGTTCTTGCGGTAAAGTCACGTAGGTGTAAAATAGAACAGATCACGACGTTTCGGGCGCAACGCAAGCGTCCGTCATCAGGTGACTTTACAGAAAGAACCAAAGAGATGGATTCCTGCACTCACGAAAGCTTCAAATCAAGATTTAGAAAGGTATTTTATATACCGCTCCAGGGATTTAAATTGCGTCGTGGTTATTTTATATTGGCAGATTCCACGCATGGTTATTCACCAATGACTCTTAGGAATTTCTAGATTTGAAGTTTTCGCGACTGCGAGGATTCACTTGATTGATACAGTCATTTTGCTGTGACGGTTCCATCTGAAGACGGAAGCTTGTGTTGCCTCCGAAACGTCGTGATTTAATTTATTAAAAAATTTTACCTACGTGACTTTCCCGAAAAAAAACAGAGTATGGACTCTTATGAATCACGTCACGGACACCCTTGGACATTGCCACGTGTACCCCCAGGGGTCCGCCTACCCCGAGGTGTCCCACGTACCCCGAGGGGTCCCACGTACTCCCCCAGGGGTCCACCTACCCCCCAGGGGTCCACCTACCCCCCAGGGGTCCACCTACCCCCCAGGGGTCCACCTACCCCCCAGGGGTCCACGTACTCTCCAGGGGTCCACCTACCCCCAAGGGGTCCACCTACCCCCAGGGGTCCCACGTACCCCCCAGGGGTCCACCTACCCCCAGGGGTCCCACGTACCCCCCAGGGGTCCACCTACCCCCAGGGGTCCTACGTACCCCCCAGGGGTCCACCTACCCCCCAGGGGTCCCACGTACCCCCCAGGGGTCCACCTACCCCCCAGGGGTCCCACGTACCCCCCAGGGGTCCCGCGTACTCCCCGGTTGAGAGCCGCTGCTGCGGTGTCGGCCGTGACGGCTGCGTGCCGTTGTTTGGCACTGACCCCGTTGGCTGCGCAGTGAACTCGGATCAGTGGTGGCAAGGTCGGCTCTGACAAAGTCACAGCACGGGGTTTAGCTGCGGCGTGCGTCGTGTGTGCGTGTGTGTCAATGTGTGTGTCAATGTGTGTGTCAATGTGTGTGTGTGTGTGCGTATGTGCGTGTGTGTGTGTGTATGTGTGTGCGTGTGTGTGCGTGCGTGTGTGTGCGTGTGTGTGTGTGCGTGTGTGTGTGCATGTGTGTGTGCGTGCGTGTGTGCGTGCGTGTGTGTGTGTGCATGTGTGTGCGTGTGTGCGTGTGTGCGTGTGTGTGCATGTGTGTGCGTGTGTGCGTGCGTGTGCGTGTGTGCGTGCGTGTGTGCGTGTGTGTGTGGGTGCGTGCGTGCGTGTGTGTGCGTGTGTGTGTGCGTGTGTGCGTCTGTGTGCGTGTGTGTGTGCGTGTGTGTGCGTGGGTGTGTGGTGTGTGTGTGTGCGCGAGTGTTTACGTCTCCGTGTGTACGTCTCCGTGTTGACGTGTGTGGTTGTGTACCTTTGTTGGGCACCCACCCCCTCGTGTG
Source organism: Lampetra fluviatilis (assembly GCF_964198595.1). Classification (NCBI taxonomy): domain Eukaryota; kingdom Metazoa; phylum Chordata; class Hyperoartia; order Petromyzontiformes; family Petromyzontidae; genus Lampetra; species Lampetra fluviatilis. The sequence continues at coordinate 4,328,488 of NC_136312.1, read as the reverse complement.
CCGTGCCGGCCTTCATAGGTGCTCGCTAACAGCACTTGCCCCTACAGTCTGTTACAGGCTACACGGGGGGGGGGGGGGGCGTCTTTGTCTTTGTACGGGGAGCGGTGGCACAGACTCGGCCATACACCTGGTGCCTGTGTGTGTAAACATCGCCACTGGGGAGACAAAGGCGGCCGGGCGTGGTGTTGGCCACCCACCCCCTCGTGTGCCGTTCCGGCCTTCATAGTCACTCGCTCGCAGCACGTGCCCCTACAGCCTGTGGCTGCATAAGCGCGTCTAAAGAGGGGGTGTGGGTGGGATGAATGCCCTGCCGCCTTTGTATCCCTGAAAGCCGATTACTCAATGGGCAGTCTCGTCGACGCAGTCCACGACGAGCGGTGGACAGAGGTCGCAAACGGGTTTTGATTCCTTACCCGTACCCGGCCGCACCAGGGTCGCAAATGGGTACCCGTTCCCGTACCCGGCCGGGTACGGGTACTCGTTCCCTACCATACCCTACCCGAAATGAGTGACAAACGGTTACTCACCAGTGACTCACGGCCTACCCGTACCCGGCCGCACCAGGGTCGCAAATGGGTACCCGTACCCGTACCCGGCCGGGTACGGGTAGCCGGGTATCGGGTAGGGTACGGGTATCGGGTACCCGGTTGCGACCTCTGGCGGTGGAGGACTTTGAAGAGCGACGTTCACAGCAGCAGTCGCAATCGGCATCTTCATTGTGTCCGATCGATAGCTGAGCTCCTTCTCACAGGATGTCCCAGTCGGCATTGGTCGTAGAGTGACGACGAGTGGGGCGACTGCCTCCACCGTCGAGCGAGTGACTGAGATGCAACGGTGCTGGGTCATCCTTGAACCCGACCGGGAAGGGGAGACCCAAACCCAGGGGGATTGCCGCTCGCGGGCCGTGCCGCGTCTCGACTGTTTTGACGGCGCTAATCCCGCAGGCAAAGCCCGTGCAGGTGGCGAGAGGCCGTCTCACTCCGCCGACTCCGAGAAGCAGAACCTGAGGCCCGGGGTCACGGGAAGGCAGCCAGGGGCGTGTCCTCTACCCCCCATCATCCTCCCTCCCCCCCCCCATCATCCCTCCCTCCCCCCCATCATCGCTTCCTCCCCATCATCGCTTCCTCCCCATCATCCTCCCTCCTCATCATCCTCCCCCCCCATCATCCCTCCCCCCCCCATCATCCTCCCTCCCCATCATCCCTCCCCCCCCATCATCATCCCCCCCCATCATCCTCCCCCCCATCATCCCTCCCCCCCCATCATCCCTCCCCCCCCCATCATCCCTTCCTTCCTCCCCCCCCCATCATCCTCCCTCCCCATCATCCTCCCCCCCCATCACCCCCCCCACCATCCCTCCCCCCCATCATCCCTCCCCCCCATCATCCCTCCCCCTCCCATCATCCCTCCCCCCCCATCATCATCCCCCCCCATCATCCTCCCCCCCCATCATCCCTCCCCCCCCCCCCACCATCCCTCCCTCCCCCCATCATCCCTTCCTTCCTCCCCCCCCCCATCATCCTCCCTCCCTCCCCATCATCCTCCCCCCCCATCATCCCTCCCCCCCCCCATCATCCTCCCTCCCCATCATCCTCCCCCCCCCCCCCATCATCCCTCCCTCCTCCCTCCCCATCATCATCCCCCCCATCATCCTCCCCCCCCATCATCCCTCCCTCTCCCCCCCATCATCATCCCCCCCCCCCCCATCATCCCTCCCTCTCCCCCCCATCATCATCCCCCCCCATCATCCCTCCCTCCCCCCCCCATCATTCCTCCCTCCCCCCCCATCATCCCTCCCCCCCATCATCCCTTCCTCCCCCCCCCCCATCATCCCTCCCCCCCCCATCATCCTCCCTCCCCATCATCCTCCCCCCCATCATCCCTCCCTCCCCCACCCCATCATCCCCCCCCATCCTCCCTCCCCATCATCCTCTCTCCCCATCACCCTCCCTCCTCACTCCGTGGTTTGTAAGGTTACAGATTCAAATGTTTGGTGAGATTTTGTGTTGGCAAGATTCGGGGTTGATACGGGTATGGGTTGGTGAGTGCGTGGTGGGGTTGGTGTGTGGTGTGGTGAGTGCGTAGGTTGGTGAGTGCATGGGTTGGTGAGTGCGTGGGTTGATGCGTTGGTGAGTTTGTTGGTTAGTGAGTGTGTGATTTGGTGAGCGGTTTGGTGAGTTTGTGTGTTGGTGAGGGCGTGGGTTGGTCAGTGTTGCGGTAAGTGGGTTGGTGAGAGCGTGTCTTAGTGGGATCGTGAGTTTGTAGGTTGGTGAGTGTGTGCTTTGTTGAGTGGCTCGGTGAGTTTGTGGGTTGGTGAGTTTGGGCGTTGGTGAGTTTGTGGGTTGGTGAGTTTGAGGGTTGGTGAGTTTGTGGATTGGTGAGTTTGTGGGTTGGTGAGTTTGTGGTTTGGTGAGTATGTGGATTGGTGAGTTTGTGGATTGGTGAGTTTGTGGTTTGGTGAGTTTGTGGATTGGTGAGTTTGTGGGTTGGTGAGTTTGTGGTTTGGAGAGTATGTGGATTGGTGAGTTTGTGGGTTGGTGAGTGCGTGGCTGGGTGAGTTTGTGGGTTGGTGAGTTTGTGGGTTGGTGAGTTTGTGGGTTGGTGAGTTTGTGGGTTTGTGAGTGAGGATGAAGGAATGGGTGGTGGTGATGGCGGTGGTGATGGAAGGTAAAGCGGCTGAAGATGAGAGGGGGAGAGATGTCGAAGGGGCTGGCGATGTAAGAGACGATGCAGAGAGAAAACATGGAGATGAGAGAGCGGGGAGATGATGAGAAGAGAGGAACAGGGGGGGGGGGGGGGGTGTAGGAAGTGTGGAGAGAAGCGGGGGGGGGAAGAGTGGAGGGAGTTTGAGGGGGTGGGGGTGGGGGGGGCGGGAGGGTGGGGGGGGAAGCCGCGGGTCTTTGATGGGACCGGAGGCGCGCGGGGGGCGAGAAATCGGCGCGGAACAAATCACGACGTGGGGCAACCACAGACACACACACAGACACACACACAGACACACAGACACATACACGGACACACACAGACACACACACACAGACACACACAGACACACACACAGACACACACACAGACACATACACGGACACACACAGACACACACACAGACACACACAGACACACACACACAGACAACGACAACAACCGCCATTCGCCACTAAGTGGCGGTGACGTCACCACGACGCTTGTGCCAGGCCATGTGCACCTTGAGGCCACGTGAAGTGTCGAACGCCCGCTGGCAGGAGGTCACGGGGCAGACCCAGGTGCCACGGGTCGACTGACCGAGATGACCGAGATGACTGGCTGATGCACCACCTGTGCCCCCTACTGTGCCAACTTGCTGTGCTTTAGCCACCCGGCGCTCCGCTCGTTGCTGTGAGCGTCGCTCCTCCGCCCTCCGTTGATGTTGGAGGGCGACTGCCTCCAACTGCCCAGTAGCGTCCTTCACGAGCCTCCTCCACTGAGGCCGATCTTGACACCGCTGGTACCAGTCATCGGCAAGTCCACTCAGCTTCACGTCCTCCTGTACCACATCACTCCATCTCTTCTCTAGCCCGTGCCGCGCCCGTTTAGCCCCCTCGATCCGGCCGAACAAAAGCTGTTTAGGCATGCGGTGGCTGGGCATGCGGGCTACATGACCCAGCCAACGCAGCCTTGCCTGCCGGAGGGGCTCACCGATGGGAACGTGTCCAGATCTTTCAAGGATTTGTGAGATCCTCACACAATCCAGCCTGGTTACACCCAGGAGGGGTCGTAGGGAGGCCAGCCTGAATGTTTCAAACCGGCGAAGATGTTCCATTAGGGGGGTGGGGTCCACGTTTCACAAGCGTAGAGAAGGGAGGGCACGGCTGTTGCCGAGAAGACCCGAGGCTTCGTGCGGAGCGACAGACCAGGAATTGATGTAGCTTCCACATAGCGTTAAGCAGCCGATGAAAAGATAATGCCACCCGTCTGATGCGGAGCGAGACCTCCTGCAGTCAAACCGGAACTGGTCACGAGCACAACCGCCCAGGTGTTGCAACAGATGGGGATTAGTCCACGCCTTGCTGTACCGCTTTCTACTGGCGAGCTCGCGGTACGGCATCCTCTCGCCGCCCACCAACGGGAAGGGAGTTTCACAGCGCCATCTGTGTGTGATTCACCAACCCTCGTGGGCGGGCAGCTCTTCCCCTTCCCCTTCTACGGCCGCCTTAGTCTCCCTGTGAATCGGCTGCGTGTGTGCGAGGGTGTGAACGAGTCACATCGGAAATGTAGCATCTCCTTATCTCTCGCTTTAAACTAGTTTAATTTTTACCAGGTAAGGTGCACTTGTGCTGTATCGCTCTTGTTCAGAAGCGACCTTGACACGTGATAGTTCAACGGAGTGACTCATCGTCACGTGGACATTTATAGCAGCAGCAGCCAAATAGTCTAAACACGGGACGCTGATTATAAACGTGGAGGGGAAAAGCCGAGGACCCGGATAAAAATCCACGCGACCACGGGGAGAGAGAGAGAGACACGCAAACTCCAAATATACAGCAGCAGTCGTCGGGGTCGGGATCGAACCCACAACCTCCTGCACACCAGGCGAGGTAGTTAACATCTCCTAGCCACCGTGATGATGATGAGAGAGAAAGAGACACGCAAACTCCAAATATACAGCAGCAGGCGTCGGGGTCGGGATCGAACCCACGACCTCCTGCACACCAGGCGAGGTAGTTAACATCTCCTAGCCACCGTGATGATGATGAGAGAGAAAGAGACACGCAAACTCCAAATATACAGCAGCAGGCGTCAGGGTCGGGATCGAACCCACGACCTCCTATAGACCAGGCGAGGTAGTTAACATCTCCTAGCCACCGTGATGATGATGAGAGAGAAAGAGACACGCAAACTCCAAATATACAGCAGCAGGCGTCAGGGTCGGGATCGAACCCACGACCTCCTATAGACCAGGCGAGGTAGTTAACATCTCCTAGCCACCGTGATGATGATGATGAGAGAGAGAGACACGCAAACTCCAAATATACAGCAGGCGTTAGGGTCGGTATCAAATCCACGACCTCCTGTAGACCAGGCGAGGTAGTTAACATCTCCTAGCCACCATGATGATGATGAGAGAGAGACACACAAACACCAAATATACAGCAGCAGGCGTCAGGGTCGGGACCGAACCCACAACCTCCTGCATCTCCTAACCATCGTGATGACGATGATGAGAGAGAGACACGCCAACTCCAAACATACAGCAAGCTTCAGGGTCGGTATCAAACTCACGACCTCCTGCAGACCAGGCGAGGTAGTGAACATCTCCTAGCCACCGTGGCACCCTCTCTCTCTCCCACTCACCTCCCCCCCTCTCGTCCTCTCCATCCGTCTACCCCCCCCCATCCCTCTCGCTTCCCCTCTCCTCTCTTCCCTCCCTCTCTTCCTTCCCCCCCCCCACCTCCACCCCCCGCCTCTGCCCCCCCCCCCTCTCTCTAGGAGCTGCCGGGGCCTCACGTGGCGAAGCGAGAATCACGGAGCGGGCTGAGTCAACAGCTCCCGGCTTCCGCTCAGCGGAGCCGGGCAGATGTTGAAGCGCTGTTCTGGTGGGGGCGGGGGCAAGGGGGGGGGGGACGGACCCCCCCTTCCCCCCACCTTGCCTCCCCCTTCCCCCCGCCCCCCAATTGCGCGCACACCCAGCGTCTCAACCAAAGACAAAGATCCGCCCCGGTATAGCCTGAACAGACTGTCGGGGCAAGTGCTGTTAGCGAGCACCTATGAAGGCCGGAACGGCACACGGGGGGGTGGGTGGCCAGCACCACGACCGGCCGCCTTTGTCTCCCTTAGTGGCGATGTTTACTCATCATAGCACCAGGTGTGTGTTTGATGCTGAGTCAACCTAGGGGGCAGGGCTGGTTTTGCACACATTCATGAGTGTGGGTGTGTGTGTACCTGTATTCTGTGTGTGTCTTTATGTGCGTGTCTGGAAGCAGTCAGTCGACCCGTGGCACCTGCTGGGTCTGCCCCGTGACCTCCTGCCAGCGGGCGTTCGACACTTCACGGGGCCTCAACGTGCACCTAGCCTGGCACAGGCGCCGTGGTGACGTCACCGCCACTTAGTGGCGAATGGCGCTTGTTGTTGTGTTTGTAAGCACTGGGAAGACAAAGGCGGCCGGGCGTGGTGCTGGCCACCCACCCCCTCGCGCGTCACGCCGGTCTTCGTAGGTGCTCGCTAAGAGCGAGTCTGTGAAGGCTACACGGGGGATCTTTGTCTTTGTGTGGGTGAGTGTGGGGAGCGGTGGTGCAGCGGTTAGCGCTACGCTGCGCTACGAACCCGGCGACTCGGGTTCGATTCCCGCTCACGGCCAACACCGGTGACGATTATCTGAACCGGTCCTGGGCCTCCCCTAGGTCGACTCAGCCTGAAATGAGTACCTGGTGCGGTGTGTAAACATCGCCACTGGGGAGACAAAGGCGGCCGGGCGTGATGCTGGCCACCCACCCCCTCGTGTGCCGTTCTGGCCTTCATAGGTGCTCGCTAACAGCACTTGCCCCCACAGTCTGTCAAGGCTACACGGGGGATCTTTGTCTTTGTGAGTGTGTGAGGATTGTGCGAGTGAGCAGCAGACCAGGTGTTCAGACCCCCCCCTCACCACCCCTCACCCGCCTCACCTCGGCCTCACCCCCCTCACCCCCCTCACCCCCCTTCACCCCCCCTCACCCCCCCTCACCCATTACCAGTCTCACCTCGGATGCCTCCGCACACAAGAGACAAAGGTCCCCCGTGTAGCCCTTGACAGCCTCTTGGGGCAAGGTGTTGCTAAGCGAGTCGCATCTCCGCGGGCGGCGCGGCACGCGAGAGGGTTGGGAGGCCAGAACCACGCCGGGCCGCCTTTGTCTCCCCACTCAGGCGTCAGCTGCTCAAGCCGACCTGGGGGTCGGTTCAGGCATTCGCCACTGATGTTGGCCGTGAGCGGGGATCGCAGCGCCACCGCTCCCCATTCATACAGAGGCTCAGACAGAGGCTCAATGCCGCTGATGATGTTGATGATGATGATCACGATAAAGCCAATTATAACACAGCCGATGGTGATGTCAATGTCGCTGATGATGCCAATTATAACACAGCCGATGTTGATGTCAATGCCGCTGATGACACTGCAGCAACTGATGATGACAATGTCAGTGCCGCTGCCAATGCAGATGCTGGCGATTCTGCAGGAGTGGGCTAAAGCGGTGTCTCTCTCTCTCTCTTCCACTCTCCATCTCTTTTTTTTACGATCAGTGGAAACAAGAAGATGCTCGGTGTAGTCGGCACTTTGCTTCGTTCATCATTTCGTATGTTTTTTTAATGCTTTGCTTTATGTAACCCCCCCCCCCCCATCTCGCTCACTCTCTCACACGTCTAATCTCCCCCCCCCCCCTCTCTCTCAGTGCGAACTTTCATCGTATCCCCCCTCTCTCATCCAACGCAGGCAGCTGTCTGCACCGCCGTGTTGCTGATGATGATGATGCAGGAGATCCCGGTAGGGGTGGTGGGGACAGAGGGAGTGGAAGGGGGGGGGGTCTTCCCCCCATCTCCTCCCCCTCCCCCCCTACATAGCACACGGGGTCACGTGGAAGGTCATCAAACTCAATTACGGGTGACTTAAGTGGACGGGTATTTATGTCCGTCCATCAACACAGCTGCTATCGCCGGGGTTTCCATTCGCATCACCATCGCGGCGGCGTTGACGACGGTGATAGTGTTGATGGTGGTGATGGTGGTGATGGTGTTGGTGGTGATGATGGTGGTGATGGTGGTGATGGTGGTGATGGTGGTGGTGATGGTGGTGATGGTGGTGGTCATGGTGGTGGTGGTGGTGAGGGTGGTGGTGATGGTGGTGATGGTGTTGATGGTGGTGATGGTGGTGATGGTGGTGTTGATGGTGGTGATGGTGGTGGTGTGTTGTGGTGATGGTGTTGATGGTGTTGATGGTGGTGATGGTGTTGATGGTGGTGATGGTGGTGATGATGGTGATGGTGTTGATGGTGTTGATGGTGTTGATGGTGGTGATGGTGGTGATGGTGGTGGTGATGTGGGGAGCGGTCGCGGTTAGCACGCTGCGCTACGAGTTCGATTCCCGCTCACGACCAACACCGGTGACGATTATTTGAACCGGTCATGGGCCTCCCCTAGGTCTACTCGGCCTCAAATGAGGTGTGTAAACATCGCCACTAGGGAGACAAAGGCGGCAGGGCGTGGTGCTGGCCACCCACCACCCCCTCGTGTGCCGTGCCGGCCTTCATGGGTGCTGTTACTCGCTAACAGCACTTGCCCCAGCAGTCTGCTACATGTTACACAGTGTGGCATCTTTGTCTTAATTTGATAATGATGGTGATGATGGTGGTCGTGATAACGTTGGTGGCATTCACATTTGCAGATTCCGAACTCGTGCGCTCGCTTCGACTTGCCCACCACCACCACCATGGACTTGCCCACCACCACCACCACCATGGACTTGCCCACCACCACCACCACCATGGACTTGCCCACCACCACCACCACCACCATGGACTTGCCCACCACCACCACCACCACCATTGACTTGCCCACCACCACCACCACAATGGAGATCGTGGGGGGGGGGGCTGCACAGGGAAGAGATCCGTTGGCAGTCACTCTGGTCGAGCACCAATTGGGTCGAGGCTCAAAAGAAAGCCGTCCCTTGGTGTGGACCGAGTCTCGAACGTCGGACAAAAAGTTCCTTCTGACCCTGACGCGTCCTGGGCCCAAGGGCCCCTCAACGTTTCTGAGCCCTCGAGATGACGTCTCGGGCTTTGGTCTCTCATCCACGCGTCTCTCTCGCTGTGATCTCAAGCGTGAAGCGTCGTGGTCTCTCCACTGCTAGGTGAAGATCATTGCGATGTCTTTGTCTCCCCACTCAGGCGCTCGCTGCTCAAGCCGACCTGGGGTCGGTTCAGGCATTCGCCACTGATGTTGGCCGTGAGCGGGGATCGCAGCGCCACCGCTCCCCATTCATACAAAGACTCAGACAGAGGCTCGATGCCGCTGATGATGTTGATGATGATGATCACGATAATGCCAATTATAATACAGCCGATGATGATGTCAATGCCGCTGATGTTGATGATGATCACGATAATGCCAATTATAATACGGCCGATGGTGATGTCAATGCGGCTGATGTTGATGATGATGATCACAATAATGCCAATCATAATACGGCCGATGGTGATGTCAATGCGGCTGATGTTGATGATGATGATCACAATAATGCCAATCATAATACGGCCGATGGTGATGTCAATGCCGCTGATGTTGATGATGATGATCACGATAATGCCAATCATAATACGGCCGATGGTGATGTCAATGCCGCTGATGTTGATGATGATGATCACGATAATGCCAATTATAATACGGCCGATGGTGATGTCAATGCCGCTGATGACACTGCAACAACTGATGATGACAATGTCAGTGCCGCTGCCAATGAAGATGCTGGCGATTCTGCAGGAGTCGGCTAAAGTGATGTCTCTCTCTCCCACTCTTCCTCTCTTCATCTCTCTCTCTCCCTCACTCTCTCCCCCACTCTCTCACACTCTCTGTCGTGTCTAAGTCCTCTCATCCACGCGTCTCTCTCGCTATGATCTCAAGCGTGTAGCATCGTGGTCTGTCCACTGCTGGATAAATATTCGTAAGCACTTTTGAGCTCTCGGCCCACGTTCTCTGTCCGTGATCTCGTTTCGATCCACACACGCGACTGGTCACTCTGGCAAACGTCACTCCTAGCCTCGTCTCCAGGGTTCTCTCTCCCGGTTAAATAAAATACGCGTGAAGCTATTTTCATGATCGCCGTCATGTATGTATGTGTGTTGAACTTCTTTCGCACCGTACGTAGCCAACCGTGATAATCGGGATGCGCGGGGGGAAGGACAGGAAACGAAACACAAGAAGTCGTTCCAACGTAATGAGCTGTTCAATCTATATCATTAGACCTCCTTTGCCAGTACCAAAATATAATATTAGGGGTTTTCCCCTTTTTTCTGGCAACACAACTGAAATCTTTTAACGCGGATTCATGTCACTGCATTAACCACAATACTTGCGGTCAAAATGCAAACAAAAACGCACTACTGGCAAAGGAGGTCTAATGATGTAGAAGCTCACCCCGAGCCCTCATTACTTTGATAGTGCCGCATTGTCTTTGAGCTGTACGCCGTTTGGCGTCCTCTGGTCGAGCACCAATTGGGTCGAGGCTCAAAAGAAAGCCGTCCCTTGGTGTGGACCAATCAGCTTCAAGGACAATGCATTATATATTATCACTGTGTTTTTTGCTTGCATTTTGACCGCAAGTATTGTGGTTAATGCAGTAACATGGATCCTTGTAGAAATGTTTCAGTTTTGTTGCCAGAAAAAAGGGGGAAACCCCTTATTAGTATTGTTCAGTCTGGATGATAGCTCCAGTGGCTTCTTAACATCACAACCACGTCGTCACCATCACTATTATCGCCGCCGTCACAACTACAATCATGGTCAACATCAACGTGAACATCACCACCATCACCACCATTATCATCATTCCTCCAGGATCGAACAATGATTGACATGATTAGTTTTGGTTCCTATGGATGGACCTGCCCCGTCACAGAACTGTGGAATTTCTCGTTTTCTGTCGGCCGTCGTGCAGTCATCGAGACGAACAAAGACACTCGGAGAACGACACTCAACAACAACAACAACTTTAAATAAACCAACGTAGTAACAGCCACATCAGCATTACACTTCATGTGATGGTGACGGTATTATTCGGATTATAAAACGCCCCTTTCTCTCGTATTTTAAAGCGTGGGGGGAGCAGTGCGTCTTATAATCCGGTAGCTACACGTGTGTGTGTGCATGTGGGGAGCGGTGGTGCAGCGGTTAGCGCTACGAACCCGGCGACCCGAGTTTGATTCCCGCTCACCGACGGCCAAAATCAGTGACGATTATCTGAACCGGTCCTGGGCCTCCCCTAGGTCGACTCAGCCTCAAATGAATACCTGGTGCGGTGTGTAAATATCGCCGCTGGGGAGACAAAGGCGGTCGGGCGTGGTGCTGCCAACCCGCCCCCTCGTGTGCCGTTCCGGCCTTCATAGGTGCTCGCTAACAGCACTTGCCCCTACAGTCTGTTACAGGCTACACGGGGGATCTTTGTCTTTATTCTATGTGGGTACGTGTCAAGCTCTGTCCAACTTTATTGACAATCGTGGGGGTCCGTGTTGTTTACCGGAGCGTCTTATAATCGGGAGAATACAGAAGTCGATGTTGTGCACAAAGACAAAGATCCCCCGTGTAGCCTGTAACAGACTGTTGGGGCAAGTGCTGTTAGCGAGCACCAACGAAGGCCAAAACGGTACACGAGGGGGGTGGGTGGCCAGCACCACGCCCGGACGCCTTTATCTCCCCGGTGGCGATGTTTACACACTGCACCAGGTACTCATTTCAGGCTGAGTCGACCTAGGGGAGGCCCAGGACCGGTTCAGATAATCGTCACCGGTGTTGGCCGTGAGCGGGAATCGAACCCGGGTCGCCGGGTTCGTAGCGCAGCGTAGCGCTAACCGCTGCACCACCGCTCCCCACGCTCACCCACACTCACTCGCAGACTCGCTGTAGGCGAGCACCTACGAAGACCGCCCGGCCGCCTTTGTCTCCCCCAGTGGCGACGTTTACCACACACACACCGCACCAGGTACTCTGTTGAGGCCGAGTCGACCTAGGGGAGGCACGCGCCGAGGCACGCGGCGCATCGCGGAGGGAGCGGAACGGAGTCGGCGCTCAGCGCAAGCCGCGTGCGTGGGCACGACTTCGTGGGCGGGGCAAGTGCTGTTAGCGAGCACCTATTAAGGCGGTCGCTTTGCTCAATAGGTGCCCCTCGTCGAAATGCTGCACGGCTGCCGGTGCTGGGCTGTCATCTCCGTCGTCGTCGCCCGCGTGACTGCTTTGTCCGGACTTTGAACGAGCACAACAACAACAACATACACTATGAGACATCTCCTTTACCAGTGGCAAAATATAGTAATAGGGTTTTACCCTTTCAACTGGTACAAAAACTGACACCTTTTGGCGTCATCTGGTCCAACCCCAATGGAGACTAGGCTCTAAGAAAAGCTGTCTCGGGTGTGGACCAATCAACTTCAAGGACAGTGCATATCATTATCATCATCAGAGTTGTTTCTTTTTGTTTGCATTTTGACTGCTTGTGTTGTGGTTATTGCAAACATGATGCCTTGTATAAAGGTGTCAGTTTTTGTACCAGTTGAAAGGGTAAAAACCTATTACAACAACAACAAACTCAACACGCTCCGTGTCAACAACAACTCTGTGTCTGTGAGTGTGTGGTTTTGATAGAGGAGCGGTGGTGCAGCGGTTAGCGCTACGCTGCGCTATGAACCCGGCCGCCCAGGTTCGATTCCCGCTCACAGCCAACACCGGTGACGATTTTCTGAATCGGTCCTGGGCCACCCCTAGGTCGACTCAGCCTCAAATGAGTACCTGGTGCGGTGTGTAAACATCGCCACGGGGGAGACAAAGGCGGCCGGGCGTGGTGCTGGCCACCCACCCCCTCGTGTGTCGTGCCGGCCTTTATAGGTGCTCGCTAACAGCACTTGCCCCTACAGCCTGTTAAGGCTATACGAGGGATCTTTGTTCTTATTACATAACGTGTAATGTGTGTTGAACTTCTTTCGCGCCGTACGTAGCCAACCGTGCTCATCGGAGGTGCGAAATAATGGACGACGTTTCGGACAAAGGTCCTTCTTCATGGCTTAAATAGAGGGGCCGGAGCGATGGGAGTTAATCATGATTTTAGCGGTTGAACTTCACCCTGCTTGCTTGCCTGCCTGCCTGCTCTCTCTCTGTGTATGCTCAATGCTAAAGAAGGATCCATTCTCGATTTGAAGCTTTCGTGACTGCAAGGATTCATACTTTTAGTTTTTTCGGTAAAGTCACGTAGGTAAAAAATGAAATAAAAATTAATAAAATAAAAATAATACAAATAATAAAAATCACGACGTTTCGGAGGCAACACAAGTCTCTGTCATCAGGTGGCACCGTCACAGCCAGATTTGCTGTATCAAGTGAGGCATCTTGGAATCCCTGCCTCACTTGATACAGCAAATCTGGCTGTGACTGTCCCACCTGATGACGGAGACTTGTGTTGCCTCCGAAACGTCGTGATTTTTAATTATTTTAATTATTTTAATTTTATTAATTTTAATTTCATTTTTTACCTACGTGACTTTACCGAAAAAACTAAGACTAAAGAAGGATCATTGCCCGAAACGTCGCCTATTTGTTCGCATTAAAGCCACACACACACACACACTGTGTGTTGTTGTCGACTGTGCCCGTGCCTTCGCAGCAGCTGACGACGCGAGTCCAAATCGCACTTCGTGAATTTTCACACGCAACGCGGTCGTGCTAGGTTGCACGCAACCGAATTGCGTGCAACCGATCGCCCACGCGTGGACCCGGCTGGGTTCCACCAGCAGTGCGCCAGGCCGCCTTTGTCTCCCCCGCGTGCCGGTGTTGACGCGCGCACGCAATCGTTCCCGCGAGCCCGGGCAAAGTCACTTGAGGCCGTGCCAACCTAGAGGAGGCACAGGACAGGCTTGTACACCACGTGATGACCTCGCATGGTGACCCCTTGGCTGGTGAGCTTGACCTTTGACACAATCACCATGGTCTTTAACACCACCAACACCATCATCATCGTCTTCATCATCATCACCACCACCACCATCACCATCGTCTTCATCATCACCACCACCATCATCATCGTCTTCATCACCACCACCACCATCACCACCATCACCACCATCACCACCACCATCATCATCGTCTTCATCACCACCACCACCACCACCATCACCATCGTCTTCATCATCACCACCACCATCATCATCGTCTTCATCACCACCACCACCATCACCAACATCACCACCACCATCACCACCACCACCACCATCATCATCATCACCATCGTCTTCATCACCACCACCACCATGGTATTCGTCACCGTCATTTGGGCGGATGGACTGCTCCCGCCATAGTAACGACGCCGTGTCTCATTGAGTCAAACTATCGCCTCTACATCGGTTAGAACCGGCATCATCATCGTCTTCATCGTCACCACCATCGTTGTCTGCATCACCACCATCATTGTAATCTTCATCATTATAACCATAAATTATCATCGCCATCATCGTCTTCATCATCACCGCCACCACGATAATAAGCGTCACTGTCGTGTTCATCACCATCCTTTGGATGGATGGACTGGTCCCGCCACAGTAACGGTGCCGTGTCTCATCGAGCAAACACATTGCCTCTGCATCAGTCGGAGTCGCCTTCTCCGGGAGGGCTCGGCTCTTCTCCTCCCAGCGGGTCCCGGCGGCCGCTTCCCTCCACTCCCCCCTCCCCCTGGCCCTCCCCTAGGTCCGCTTCGACGGAAGGTTGACCCCGCGGGGGGGACTGTGCGGCTCGCCGCTCCTCGGGGTGGGAGCATTTCCTGGGGCGGCCCTTGGGCTTCGTCGGCGGGTCTGTCACGCCGCCTTCCATCACCTGCAGAGATGAGATCTGTCATCATCAGCAGCAACATCAGCAGCAGCAGCATCAGCAGCAGCAGTAGCATCATCAGCAGCAGCATCATCAGCATCATCAGCAGCATCATCAGCAGCAGTAGCATCATCAGCAGCAACAGCAGCATCATCATCAGCAGCAGCATCATCAGCAGCATCATCATCATCATCATTAGCAGCAGCAGCATCATCAGCAGCAGCATCATCAGCAGCATCATCAGCAGCATCATCAGTAGCAGCATCATCATCAGTAGCAGCAGCATCAGCAGCAGCATCATCAGCAGTAGCGTCATCAGCAGCATCATCAGCAGCAGCATCAGCAGCAGCATCATCAGCAGTAGCATCATCAGCAGCAACAGCAGCATCATCATCAGCAGCAGCATCATCAGCAGCAGTAGCATCATCAGCAGCAGCATGAGCATCAGTCCATAATAAACGTTTTTGGGTTAGATCGCGGTATTTATAAATGTGTCGTAACCCTCCACCACCCGACACGGCCAATCAGTAAACAAAGTGTCACGTTGACAAAAGACCAGCTGGTAATCATCGGGCCAGATGATGCTGGATGTAATTACCAGCGAAACGTCGTACAATCAAAAATTGTAAATGTCGTGGATTCACTCTTCAACACACCGGTGGGCTAAAGCAGTGAACTATTTGTCTTTTGTCAACGTGACACATTATTTACTGATTGGCCGTGTCGGGTGGTGGAGGGTTACGACACATTTATAAATAACCGCGATCTAAACCCAAAAACTGTATTATGAATAATATCGGTCGCGAAAGCCTACACGTGTTAAACAGCATCATCAGTAATAACAGTGGCAGCAAGCGGCAGCAGCAATAATCATCAGCAGCATCGGCGTCATGAGCAGCATCAGCATCGGTCATCATCATCATCAGCATCGTTTTGTAATCCTCATCAGCGGCAATGAGCTCACGCCTGCCGTGCATCACGTGACCTCTGTGGGCCCACCCCCTCCCCTCTCCCCGCCCACTGTGGAAACAGACTCCTTGACACTTGATACAGCAATTGTGCAGTGACTGTTCCACCTGAAGACGGATGCTTGTGTTACCTCCGAAACGTCGTGATTTATTATTTTATTTGTATGATTTCTTATATTAATTGTATTATTTATTATTTATTATTTTACCTACGTCGAGGCGTTGCTGCTGCTGCTGCCTCCTGCCTCTCCTCGTCTCCCCAGACCTCCCCTCTCCTTCTCCACCCTTCTTCTTTCACTCCCTCTCCGTTCTCTTCTCTCCCCCCCCCCGCTCTGCCCCCCCCATACCCCCTTCTCGTGGTGTTCCCCAACGCAGCGGTCGGCAACGACTGCGGCTCAAGAAGCCGCGTGCGGCGGCTCTTTGGCTGCCTCCTCGCGGCAAACGAAGTTTTATATTTTGTAAACGTTAAACATAAATGTGAACACGAAGAACACATTCCTGCGGAGAGAGCTGGTAGGAACGTTGGGTTGCACGGTCAATGGCCAGGGTCAACGGCGGCGTGGTGTATTCCGCAAATATGCCCGACTGTGAGGGCGGGCACAAGCCGGCGTGAGTAGGTTAAACGTTGAGTTTTATAAGGGCACCACGGGGTGACCAGCCCCTCCCCACCCAGCCCCACCCCTCCCACCCCCCACCCAGCCCCACCCCACCCAGCCCCTCCCCACCCTCCCCACCCAGCCCCACCCTCCCGTCCCCTCCCCACCCAGCCCCTCCCTCCCCACCCAGCCCCTCCCTACACGACGGACGGACGGACACAATAATCCCCTGTGGGCTGGCAGGGGAAATGGGTCACTGTGAATTGTCTTGGTGACGACAACAGCGACACTACATTGTTAAACGATTACTAAGAGGTATGGGGGTGGGGGAACGAAATAGGCGCAGTTTATTCCATCACCTATCTTGTTTATTGAAGCCATAATGCGGCTGTCACCTGCTGTGTCCGTGTCGTCGTGCGGGGTGGCTCAGCGTGTGACTGGGGGGGCTCTACAACTGCGAGATGTCGCCCCAATGTGGGGGGTGGGCGCCTGATGAAGACCGCTCGTGTTGCGTTCGAAACGTCGTGGTTTTTTTGCTTTCATTATTTTTAATTAATTTGTATTTTTTATTTTGTTTTTCTATTTTTACTTTTTATCGTGGGTTTTTTGCTTTTATTATTTTCAATTTATTTGTATTTTTTATTTTACTATTTACATTTTTTATTCTCGTTTTATTATTTTTAATTTATTTGTCTTTTTTATTTTACCATTTTTATTTTTTATTCTCGTTTTTTTTAGCTTTTATTATTTTCAATTTATTCGTAATTTTTTTTAAAAGTAATTAATATTTGTAAATTTATTTTATTATTATAATGTTATTTATTTGCTTTTTTTCTTCTCGATTCACGTGACTTTACCGAAAGAACCGTGAACATGAAGGGGTTCTCGTCGCGTTTACCGTCTTTTTCCACTTCATGCGCCGGTTCTGGTACCAGGTCTTGACTTGCAGCTGACTCAGTCCCAGGCTGTCCGCCAGGTCCATCCTCATCGGGAAAGCAGAGACAACGAGTTAGTTCCTTCACGAACGAGAGCCACAGCACTGCGGAGACAGTGGTGGTCAATTCCACATTCCTATGGCGGCGCGAGGCGGCAAGACCATCCATAGGACAACAACAACAACAACAAAACCCAGCATTAGTCGAGAGCTGTGCGGTCTTGAAGTAAACAAGAAACGAGTAGACGACGTTTTGGGGCATTGGTGCCTTATTCACAGCACATGCATGCCATGCAGATCATTCATTTGCGTGCTCTTAAGAAGGGCCATTGCCCGAAACGTCGACTAAGCAATGCATTTTCATTTGAAGGCCACACGTACGTTGGTGTTGTTGTTGTTGAGTGTTGTTGTTGAGTGTTGTTGTTGAGTGTTGTTGTTGAGTGTTGTTGTTGAGTGTTGTTGTTGTTGAGTGTTGTTGTTGTTGAGTGTTGTTGTTGTTGAGTGTTGTTGTTGAGTGTTGTTGTTGTTGAGTGTTGTTGTTGAGTGTTGTTGTTGTTGTTGAGTGTTGTTGTTGTTGTTGAGTGTTGTTGTTGAGTGTTGTTGTTGTTGAGTGTTGTTGTTGAGTGTTGTTGTTGTTGTTGAGTGTTGTTGTTGAGTGTTGTTGTTGTTGAGTGTTGTTGTTGTTGAGTGTTGTTGTTGAGTGTTGAGTGTTGTTGTTTTTTGTGTTGTTGTTGAGTATCGTTGAGTGTTGTTGAGTGTTGTTGTTGTTGTGTTGTTGTTGAGTGTTGTTGTTGTTGTTGAGTATTGTTGTTGAGTGTTGTTGTTGTTGAGTGTTGCTGTTGAATGTTGTTGTTGTTGAGTGTTGTTGAGTGTTGTTGTTGTTGAGTGTTGTTGTTGTTGAGTGTTGAGTGTTGTTGTTGAGTATTGTTGTTGAGTGTTGTTGTTGAGTGGTGTTGTTGAGTGTTGTTGTTGTTGAGTGTTGTTGAGTGTTGTTGTTGTTGAGTGTTGTTTTTGAGTGTTGTTGTTGAGTGTTGTTGAGTGTTGTTGTTGTTGAGTGTTGTTGTTGAGTGTTGTTGTTGTTGAGTGTTGTTGAGTGTTGTTGTTGAGTATTGTTGTTGTTGAGTGTTGTTGTTGAGTGTTGTTGTTGTTGAGTGTTCTTGAGTGTTGTTGTTGAGTGTTGTTGTTGAGTGTTGTTGTTGAGTGTTGTTGTTGTTGAGTGTTGAGTGTTGTTGTTGAGTGTTGTTGTTGTTGAGTGTTGTTGAGTGTTGTTGTTGAGTGTTGTTGTTGAGTGTTGAGTGTTGTTGTTGAGTATTGTTGTTGAATGTTGTTGTTGTTGAGTGGTGTTGTTGTTGTTGAGTGTTGTTGTTGTTGAGTGTTGTTGAGTGTTGTTGTTGAGTATTGTTGTGTTGTTGTTGAATATTGTTGATGTTGAGTGGTGTTGTTGATGTTGGCTGTGCTTTTATGCACCACTGGCAAAGCTGCAACAGCGGCGGCAGCAGCGGCACCACCAACATTTCCCCCCCAAAGTGGTGCTCGTTTTATCGACCCCCCCTCCCCCCGGGAGGGATGATGATGATGGGCTGAGCAAAACCGCGACCACCATCCAGGATTGGAGCTCATGGGACACTGCCCATTGTTGGGACATCCTCGGTGTCGTCGTGGTGGTGGTGGTCCTGGGCCTCCCCTAGGTCAACTCAGCCTCAAATGAGTACCTGGTGCGGTGTGTAGTAAACATCGCCACTGGGGAGACAAAGGTGGCCGGGCGTGGTGGCTGGCCACCCCCACGTGTGCCGTGCCGGCCTTCATAGGTGCTGCTCGCTAACAGCACTTGCCCCATCAGTCTGTGAAGGCTACACGGGGCATCTTTGTTGTGGTGGTGGTGGCAGTTGCCCTGACGCTGCTTTATCCACTGCTGGATGAAGGCATCCCCAAGTAGTCGCAATCCCCATCGGTAAATGATTCGAAATCAATAAATCAATCAATCAATCGATGTTTACAACTCGAATATAAAGACAAAGATCCCCCGTGTAACCTTGAATAGACTGTTGGGGCAAGTGGTGTGAAGTGAGCTCATGTGAAGGCCGGCACGGCACACCAAGGGGTGTGTGGCCAACCCCACGCCCGGCCGCCTTTGTCTCCCCAGTGCTGATGTTTATGTAGTAAAACACTCATATACTACACACACACACCCTGTATACACACTCATATACTACACACACACACCCTATACACACACTCATATACTACACACACACACCCTATACACACATTCATATACTACACACACACACCCTATACACACTCATATACTACACACACACACCCTATACACACTCATATACTACACACACACACACTATACACACACTCATATACTACAAACACACACCCTATACACACACTCATATACTACTCACACACACCCTATACACACATTCATATACTACACACACACACCCTATACACACTCATATACTACACACACACACCCTATACACACTCATATACTACACACACACACCCTATACACACACTCATATACTACACACACACACCCTATACACACACTCATATACTACTCACACACACCCTATACACACATTCATATACTACACACACACACCCTATACACACACTCATATACTACACACACACACCCTATACACACACTCATACACTACACACACACACCCTATACACACACTCATATACTACACACACACACCCTATACACACACTCATACACTACACACACACACCCTATACACACACTCATATACTACACACACACACTATACACACACTCATATACTACACACACACACCCTATATACACACTCATATACTACACACACACACCCTATACACACTCATATACTACACACACACACCCTATACACACACTCATATACTACTCACACACACCCTATACACACACTCATATACTACTCACACACCCTTTACACACTCATATACTACACACACACACCCTATACACACACTCATATACTACTCACACACACCCTATACACACATTCATATACTACTCACACACACACTATTCACACTCATATACTACACACACACACCCTATATACACACTCATATACTACACACACACACCCTATACACACACTCATATACTACTCACACACACCCTATACACACATTCATATACTACACACACACACCCTATACACACTCATATACTACACACACACACACCCTATACACACTCATATACTACACACACACACACCCTATACACACTCATATACTACACACACACACACTATACACACACTCATATACTACACACACACACCCTATACACACACTCATATACTACACACACACACCCTATACACACACTCATATACTACACACACACACCCTATACACACACTCATACACTACACACACACACCCTATACACACACTCATATACTACTCACACACCCTATACACACACTCATATACTACACACACACACACTATACACACTCATATACTACACACACACACCCTATACACACACTCATATACTACACACACACACCCTGTATACACACTCATATACTACACACACACACACCCTATACACACACTCGTATACTACACACACACACCCTATATACACACTCATATACTACACACACACACCCTATACACACTCATATACTACACACACACCCTATACACACACTCATATACTACTCACACACACCCTATACACACTCATATACTACACACACACCCTATACACACACTCATATACTACACACACACTCATATACTACACACACACACTATACACACACTCATATACTACTCACACACACACTATACACACTCATATACTACACACACACACCCTATACACACACTCATATACTACTCACACACACCCTATACACACACTCATATACTACTCACACACACACTATACACACTCATATACTACACAAACACACCCTATATACACACTCATATACTACACACACACACCCTATATACACTCATATACTACACACACACACCCTATACACACTCATATACTACACACACACCCTATACACACTCATATACTACACACACACACCCTATACACACTCATATACTACACACACACACCCTATGCACACACTCATATACTACATACACACACCCTATACACACACTCATATACTACACACACACCCCCTATACACACACTCATATACTACACACACACACCCTATACACACACTCATATACTACACACACAAACCCTATACACACACTCATATACTACACACACACCCTATATACACATTCATATACTACACACACCCTATACACACTAATATACTATACACACTACATAAACAGGCTCCATGAAACACACACTAATGCTATATGAACACACACACTACTACTATATAAACACACACACACTAATACTATATAAACACACACACACTAATACTATAAACACACACACTAATACTATAAACACACACACTAATGCTATATATACATTCACACTAATACTATAGAGACACACACACTAATACTATATAAACACACACACTAATACTATATAAACACACACACTAATGCTGTATAAACACACACACTAATGCTGTATAAACACACACACTAATACTATATAAACACACCCTAATACTATATACACACACACACTAATACTATATAAACACACACACTAATACTATATAAACACACACACTAATACTATATACACACACACACTAATACTATATACACACACACTAATACTATATACACACACACACACTAATACTATATAAACACACACACTAATACTATATACACACACACTAATACTATATAAACACACACACTAATACTATATAAACACACACACTAATACTATATACACACACACACTAATACTATATAAACACACACACTAATACTATAAACACACACACTAATACTATATAAACACACACACTAATACTATATAAACACACACTAATACTATATACACACACACTAATACTATATAAACACACACACTAATACTATATACACACACACTAATACTATATAAACACACACACTATACTATATAAACACACACTAATACTATATATACACACACACTAATACTATATACACACACACACTAATACTATATAAACACACACACTAATACTATATAAACACTCACACTAATACTATATATACACACACACTAATACTATATAAACACACCCTAATACTATATAAACACACACACTAATACTATATAAACACACACACTAATACTATATACACACACACACTAATACTATAAACACACACACACACACTAATACTATATACACACACACAAATACTATATAAACACTCACACTAATACTATATACACACACACTAATACTATATAAACACACACTAATACTATATAAACACACACACTAATACTATATACACACACACAAATACTATATAAACACTCACACTAATACTATATACACACACACTAATACTATATAAACACACACAAATACTATATAAACACTCACACTAATACTATATACACACACACTAATACTATATAAACACACCCTAATACTATATAAACACACACACTAATACTATATACACACACACAAATACTATATATACACACACACTAATACTATATAAACACACACTAATACTATATACACACACACACTAATACTATATAAACACACACACTAATACTATATAAACACACACACTAATACTATATACACACACACTAATACTATATAAACACACCCTAATACTATATAAACACACACACTAATACTATATACACACACACAAATACTATATAAACACTCACACTAATACTATATACACACACACTAATACTATATAAACACACACTAATACTATATAAACACACACACTAATGCTGTATAAACACACACACTAATGCTGTATAAACACACACACTAATACTATATAAACACACACACTAATACTATATAAACACACACACTAATGCTGTATAAACACACACACTAATACTATATAAACACACACTAATGCTGTATAAACACACACACTAATACTATATAAACACATACACTAATACTATATACACACACACACTAATACTATATAAACACACACACTAATACTATATAAACACACCCACTAATACTATATAAACACACACACTAATACTATATAAACACACACACTAATACCATATAAACACACACACTAATACTATATAAACACACACACTAATACTATATACACACACACACTAATACTATATAAACACACACACTAATGCTGTATAAACACACACACTAATACCATATAAACACACACACTAATACTATATAAACACACACACTAATACTATATAAACACACACACTAATACTATATAAACACACACACTAATACTATATAAACACACACACTAATGCTGTATAAACACACACACTAATACCATATAAACACACACACTAATACTATATAAACACACACACTAATACTATATAAACACACACACTAATACTATATAAACACACACACTAATACTATATAAACACACACACTAATACTATATAAACACACACACTAATACTATATAAACACACACACTAATACTATATAAACACACACACTACATACACACACACTAATACTATATAAACACACACACTAATACTATATACACACACACTAATACTATAAACACACACACTAATACTATATATACACACACACACTAATGATGTATAAACACACACACTGATACTATATAAACACACACACTGATACTATATAAACACACACACTGATACTATATAAACACACACACTGATACTATATAAACACACACACTAATACTATATACACACACACTAATACTATATAAACACACACACTGATACTATATAAACACACACACTGATACTATATAAACACACACACTAATACTATATAAACACACACACTAATACTATATAAACACACACACTAATACTATATAAACACATACACTAATGCTGTATAAACACACCCTAATACTATATACACACACACACTAATGCTGTATAAACACACACACTAATACTATATAAACACACACACTAATGCTGTATAAACACACACACTAATACTATATAAACACATACACTAATACTATATAAACACACACTAATGCTGTATAAACACATACACTAATACTATATAAACACACACTAATACTATATAAACACATACACTAATACTATATAAACACACACTAATACTATATAAACACATACACTAATACTATATAAACACACACTAATACTATATAAACACATACACTAATACTATATAAACACATACACTAATACTATATAAACACATACACTAATACTATATAAACACACACACTAATACTATATAAACACACACACTAATACTATATAAACACACACTAATGCTGTATAAACACATACACTAATACTATATAAACACATACACTAATACTATATAAACACATACACTAATACTATATAAACACATACACTAATACTATATAAACACATACACTAATACTATATAAACACACACACTAATACTATATAAACACACACACTAATACTATATAAACACACACTAATGCTGTATAAACACATACACTAATACTATATAAACACATACACTAATACTATATAAACACACACACTAATACTATATAAACACATACACTAATACTATATAAACACATACACTAATACTATATAAACACATACACTAATACTATATAAACACATACACTAATACTATATAAACACACACACTAATACTATATAACACACACTAATGCTGTATAAACACACACACTAATACTATATAAACACATACACTAATACTATATAAACACACACACTAATACTATATAAACACACACACTAATACTATATAAACACACCACTAATACTATATAAACACACACACTAATACTATATAAACACACACACTAATACTATATAAACACACACTAATACTATATAAACACACACACTAATACTATATAAACACACACACTAATACTATATAAACACACACACTAATACTATATAAACACACACACTAATACTATATAAACACACACACTAATACTATATAAACACACACACTAATGCTGTATAAACACACACACTAATACCATATAAACACACACACTAATACTATATAAACACACACACTAATACTATATAAACACACACACTAATACGATATAAACACACACACTAATACTATATAAACACACACTAATACTATATAAACACACACACTAATACTATATAAACACACCCTAATACTATAAACACACACACTAATACTATATAAACACACACTAATACTATATAAACACACACACTAATACTATATAAACACACCCTAATACTATAAACACACACACACTAATACTATATAAACACACACTAATACTATATAAACACACACACACTAATACTATACACACACACACTAATGCTATATAAACACACACTAATGCTATATAAACACACACTAATGCTGTATAATCACACACTAATGCTATATAAACACACACTAATGCTATATAAACACACACACTAATGCTATATAAACACACACTAATGCTATATAAACACACACACTAATGCTATATAATCACACACTAATGCTATATAAACACACACACTAATACTATATAAACACACACACTAATGCTGTATAAACACACACTAATACTATATAAACACACACACTAATGCTGTATAAACACACACACTAATGCTATATAAACACACCCTAATACTATATAAACACACACACTAATGCTATATAAACACACACACTAATACTATATAAACACACCCTAATACTATATAAACACACACACTAATGCTATATAAACACACACACTAATGCTATATAAACACACACTAATGCTATATAAACACACACTAATGCTATATAAACACACCCTAATACTATATAACACACACACTAATACTATATAAACACTCACACTAATACTATATACACACACACTAATGCTATATAAACACACACTAATGCTATATAAACACACACACTAATACTATATAAACACACACACTAATACTATATAAACACACACTAATACTATATAAACACACACACTAATGCTATATAAACACACACTAATGCTATATAAACACACACTAATGCTATACACACACACTAATGCTATATAATCACACACTAATGCTATATAAACACACACTAATGCTATATACACACACACTAATGCTATATACACACACACTAATGCTATATACACACACACTAATGCTATATAAACACACACTAATGCTATACACACACACACTAATGCTATATAAACACACACTAATGCTATATAAACACACACTAATGCTATATAAACACACACTAATGCTATATAAACACACACTAATGCTATATAAACACACACTAATGCTATATACACACACACTAATGCTATATACACACACACTAATGCTATACACACACACACTAATGCTATATAAACACACACTAATACTATATAAACACACACACTAATGCTATATACACACACACTAATGCTATATAAACACACACTAATGCTATACACACACACACTAATGCTATATAAACACACACTAATGCTATATAAACACACACTAATGCTATATAAACACACACTAATGCTATATAAACACACACTAATGCTATATAAACACACACTAATGCTATATACACACACACTAATGCTATATACACACACACTAATGCTATACACACACACACTAATGCTATATAAACACACACTAATACTATATAAACACACACACTAATGCTATATAAACACACACTAATACTATATAAACACACACTAATACTATATAAACACACACACTAATGCTATATACACACACACTAATGCTATATAAACACACACTAATGCTATATAAACACACACACTAATACTATATAAACACACACACTAATGCTATATAAACACACACTAATGCTATATAAACACACACACTAATACTATATAAACACACACACTAATGCTATATAAACACACACTAATGCTATATAAACACACACACTAATACTATATACACACACACACTAATACTATATACACACACTAATGCTATACACACACACACTAATGCTATATACACACACACTAATGCTATACACACACACACTAATGCTATATACACACACACTAATGCTATATAAACACACACTAATACTATATAAACACACACTAATGCTATACACACACACACTAATGCTATATACACACACACTAATGCTATATAAACACACACTAATACTATATAAACACACACTAATGCTATATACACACACACTAATGCTATATAAACACACACTAATGCTATATAAACACACACTAATGCTATACACACACACACTAATGCTATATAAACACACACTAATGCTATATACACACACACTAATACTATATACACACACACTAATGCTATATAAACACACACTAATACTATATAAACACACACACTAATACTATATAAACACACACACACTAATACTATATAAACACACACACTAATACTATATAAACACACACACTAATACTATATAAACACACACACTAATGCTGTATAATCACACACACTAATGCTATATATAAAAACACACACGATATACATTTTCACAAATCACCAACCAACTCCACACATTCGGCAATAAAACTGTGGGGCCCTGACAGGAAGGGGACACGAGGCGACGTTTCAGTCAATGACCCTTCATAGCACATACGTGGAACCGCCGAAGAGAAGTGTTCACACATTTATATATTCACATTAATTTCGACATAAGCACCCTACAACACAATATTTACAAATACAAAGATCCCCCGTGTAGCCTGTAACAGACTGTTGGGGCAAGTGCCGTTAGCGAGTAGCATCTACGAAGGCCGGTGGGTGGCCATAACCACGCCCGACCGCCTTTGTCTCCCCAGTGGCGATGCTCACACACCGTACCGCGTACTCGTTTGAGGCTGAGTCGACCTAGGGGGGAGGGCCCAGGACCGGTTCAGATAATCGTCACCGGTGTTGGCCGAGAACGGGAGTCGAACCCAGGTCGCCTGGGTTTGTAGCGCAGTGCGCTAACCGCTGCGCCACCGCTCCCCACGCGCACTCGTTGCTATATATCACATTCCTGCGGAGGGAGCTGGCGGGAACGTTGGGTTGCTCAGTCAATGGGCAGGGTCAACGGCGGCGTGGTGTATTCCGCAAATATGCCCGACTGTGAGGGCGGGCACAAGCCGGCGTGAGTAGGTTAAACGTTGAGTTTTATAAGGGCACCACGGGGTGACCAGCCCCTCCCCACCCAGCCCCTCCGTCTGTCGTGCATCCAAAAATGGGAGGGGTGGGGCTAGGTGGAGAGGGGAGGGTGGGGAGGGGCTGGGTGGGGAGGATGGAAAGGGTGGGGAGGGGCTGGGTGGGGAGGGTGGAGAGGGGCTGGGTGGGGAGGGTGTGTTTGGGTGGGGGTGGGAGGGGTTGGACTGGGTGGGGAGGGGCTGGGTGGGGAGGGTGGAGAGGGGCTGGGTGGAGAGGGGCTGGGTGGGGAGGGTGTGTTTGGGTGGGGGTGGGAGGGATTGGACTGGGTGGGGAGGGGCTGGTCACCCCGTGGTGCCCTTATAAAACTCAACGTTTAACCTACTCATGCCGGCTTGTGCCCGCCCTCACAGTCGGGCATATTTGTGGAATACACCACGCCGCCGTTGACTCTGGCCATTGACTGAGCAACCCAACGTTCCTACCAGCTCCCTCCGCAGGAATGTGTTACTAATTCGAGAGTAATCAATGCCATTACATCTCGCAATGTAACCAGACGTTCACGTCTGTGACATGCATTCTTATTACCTGGATGTCACTTGAACAGCGACGCTACTATTCAACGTTGTTTTTGGTATTTTTATTTTCGTACACCCTGTACTCTACGTTGGACTTCTTTCGCACCGTACGCAGTGCCGGACTAAGCTAATGCGGGGCCTGTGGCATCTGTTATAAAGGGGCCCTAAATAAAAACAACGCGTAAATATTAAAACACCCATTGTTTAACTTGCATAGTAAAGTAATAGTATTTTTTTCATTTGCTATACGGCCAGATAATACGACAAATCGCTAACCTTAAACACCCGGCCGTTCGTAAAAGTTGAAGGCGGTATAGTACTATAGTAATAGAGCAAGTGCAGAATCACTGAACCGGAATTGATAGCTTGAAAACATTTAGCGCGGGGCCCTTGAAAGTGCGGGGCCCGTAGCTACGACACGTGTAGCTACTACACGTATGTAGCTACATATGTGTAGCTACATACATGCGGTGCTACTACATATGTAGCTACTTGTGCTACTACGATAATCTGGCACTGATCGTACGTAGCCAACCGTGCACATCGGAGGTGCGGGCGAAGGACGACAAATTGGACACACAAAGCAGTTCTAAAGAAATGAGTTTGTCAATCAAGACGACGACTACGATTTAAAGGTGCACAGCAGAGGTCGCAAACGGGTTTTGATTCCTTACCCGTACCCGGCCGCACCAGGGTCGCAAACGGCTACCCGTACCCGTACCCGACCGTCAGGTACGGGTAGCCGGGTATCGGGTACTCGGTTGCGACCTCTGGTGCACAGCCCCCCATTGGCTTCCTAATGTCGGTAAGGAAGAGCGTTCCAGACGGCCGCGGAAGCGCATCCAAAAGCGCCGCGCGGTGCGGTGACCGCCACCGACTTTGTCCGATGGCTGAGCCAAAATCTGCTGTTACTGCTGCTGCTGCTGCTGTTACGGCTGCTGCTGCTGCTGTTACGGCTGCTGCTGCTGCTGTTACGGCTGCTGCTGCTGCTGTTACGGCTGCTGCTGCTGCTGTTACGGCTGCTGCTGCTGCTGTTACGGCTGCTGCTGCTGCTGTTACGGCTGCTGCTGCTGCTGTTACGGCTGCTGCTGCTGCTGTTACGGCTGCTGCTGCTGCTGTTACGGCTGCTGCTGCTGCTGTTACGGCTGCTGCTGCTGCTGTTACGGCTGCTGCTGCTGCTGTTACGGCTGCTGCTGCTGCTGTTACGGCTGCTGCTGCTGCTGTTACGGCTGCTGCTGCTGCTGTTACGGCTGCTGCTGCTGCTGTTACGGCTGCTGCTGCTGCTGTTACGGCTGCTGCTGCTGCTGTTACGGCTGTTGCTGCTGCTGTTACGGCTGTTGCTGCTGCTGTTACGGCTGTTGCTGCTGCTGTTACGGCTGTTGCTGCTGCTGTTACGGCTGTTGCTGCTGCTGTTACGGCTGTTGCTGCTGCTGTTACGGCTGTTGCTGCTGCTGTTACGGCTGTTGCTGCTGCTGTTACGGCTGTTGCTGCTGCTGTTACGGCTGTTGCTGCTGCTGTTACGGCTGTTGCTGCTGCTGTTACGGCTGTTGCTGCTGCTGTTACGGCTGTTGCTGCTGCTGTTACGGCTGTTGCTGCTGCTGTTACGGCTGTTGCTGCTGCTGTTACGGCTGTTGCTGCTGCTGTTACGGCTGTTGCTGCTGCTGTTACGGCTGTTGCTGCTGCTGTTACGGCTGTTGCTGCTGCTGTTACGGCTGTTGCTGCTGCTGTTACGGCTGTTGCTGCTGCTGTTACGGCTGTTGCTGCTGCTGTTACGGCTGTTGCTGCTGCTGTTACGGCTGTTGCTGCTGCTGTTACGGCTGTTGCTGCTGCTGTTACGGCTGTTGCTGCTGCTGTTACTGCTGCTGCTGCTGTTACTGCTGCTGCTGCTGTTACTGCTGCTGCTGCTGTTACTGCTGCTGCTGCTGTTGCTGCTGCTGCTGTTGCTGCTGCTGCTGCTGCTGTTACTGCTGCTGCTGCTGCTGTTACTGCTGCTGCTGCTGCTGTTACTGCTGCTGCTGCTGCTGCTGCTGCTGCTGCTGCTGCTGCTGTTACTGCTGCTGCTGCTGTTACTGCTGCTGCTGCTGTTACTGCTGCTGCTGCTGTTACTGCTGCTGCTGCTGTTACTGCTGCTGCTGCTGCTGTTACTGCTGCTGCTGCTGCTGTTACTGCTGCTGCTGCTGCTGCTGTTACTGCTGCTGCTGCTGTTACTGCTGCTGCTGCTGTTACTGCTGCTGCTGCTGCTGTTACTGCTGCTGCTGCTGTTACTGCTGCTGCTGCTGCTGTTACTGCTGCTGCTGCTGCTGTTACTGCTGCTGCTGTTACTGCTGTTGCTGCTGTTACTGCTGCTGCTGCTGCTGTTACTGCTGCTGCTGTTACTGCTGCTGCTGCTGTTACTGCTGCTGTGGCTGCTGCTGCTGCTGCTGTTACTGCTGCTGCTGCTGTTACTGCTGCTGTTACTGCTGCTGCTGCTGTTACTGCTGCTGCTGCTGTTACTGCTGCTGCTGCTGTTACTGCTGCTGTTACTGCTGCTGTGGCTGCTGTTGTTGCGAGAATGACGCCCGGAGGTGGCGTGTTTGTTGGTGCACACAGCTCCTGGACGAGATGAGTGGCGTTAGTGGTTCGTGTTGTGGTCAGAACAGCGAGTTGGTGCGAGTGGCGTCTGTGGTTCGTGTTGTGGTGAGAACAGCGAGTTGGTGCGAGTGGAGTTTGTTGTTCGTGTTGTGGTGAGAACAGCGAGTTGGTGCGAGTGGAGTTTGTTGTTCGTGTTGTGGTGAGAACAGCGAGTTGGTGCGAGTGGAGTTTGTGGTTCGTGTTGTGGTGAGAACAGCGAGTTGGTGCGAGTGGAGTTTGTGGTTCGTGTTGTGGTGAGAACAGCGAGTCGGTGCGAGTGGAGTTCGTGGTTCGTGTTGTGGTGAGAACAGCGAGTTGGTGCGAGTGGCGTTTGTGTTTCGTGTTGTGGTGAGAACAGCGAGTTGGTGCGAGTGGCGTCTGTGTTTCGTGTTGTGGTGAGAACAGCGAGTTGGTGCGAGTGGCGTCTGTGGTTCGTGTTGTGGTGAGAACAGCGAGTTCGTGCGAGTGGCGCTTGTGTTTCGTGTTGTGGTGAGAACAGCGAGTTGGTGCGAGTGGCGTCTGTGGTTCGTGTTGTGGTGAGAACAGCGAGTTGGTGCGAGTGGCGTTTGTGGTTCGTGTTGTGGTGAGAACCGCGAGTCGGTGCGATTGGAGTTTGTGGTTCGTGTTGTGGTGAGACACAGCGAGTCGGTGCGAGTGGCGTTTGTGGTTCGTGTTGTGGTGAGAACCGCGAGTCGGTGCGATTGGAGTTTGTGGTTCGTGTTGTGGTGAGACAGCGAGTTGGTGCGAGTGGCGTTTGTGGTTCGTCTTGTGGTGAGAACAGCGAGTTGGTGCGAGTGGCGTTGGTGGTTCGTGTTGTGGTGAGACACAGCGAGTTGGTGCGAGTGTCGTTTGTGGTTCGTGTTGTGGTGAGAACAGCGAGTTCGTGCGAGTGGTCGTCGCGAACCAGACGACTTCGAGTCCACGTTTTCCCAGCACGCGGCTGACATCAGAGAAGCGAGACAGCTCTTAGATCAGGGGCGAGGAACATTTTCTCTGCCAAGGGCCATTTGGATATCGAAAACATCATTCGCGGGCCATACAAAATTATCAACTTCAAAATTAGCCTTGTTATATTTGGGTCAAACATTTAATTGACTCGCACCCCTAATGCGATGATGGCTGGAATTGCTTCTCTATGGCGAGGCGTGTGATGATGTTAGCTGCTGGTGTTGATGATGTTGCTGCTACACGCAACAGCAGCAGCAGTAACAGCAGCAGGTTTGCTCTTAGATTTGTTGAATTTCGAGTCCCGTCTGCGGTTGCCTTGGCAGGGCCACACCAAATGATTTCGCGGGGCTTATAAGGCCCGCAAAATCGTTCCCCATCCCGGCCTTCGATGGACGGGTGCTAACATCGCCCATCGCGAACTTTGCACTGACCAGTGTGGGGAAGTATGGCCAAAACAAGCCGCAAGACCGACGCGACGCGTAGAGGCTTTAATACAGCAGTGGATTGGCCATGGCTGCTGCTGATGATGATGACTACGGCATTACAATTATAATAATATACACACAAAGCGTATATACATCAACTCGCATACGCAAACAACGCAAGCGGTGGCACATCAAACACGCACGTGTGAACACAGCAAGCCACACACGTGTCTCACATTAGCTGCAGTGCTTACACAGGCCCTTCTTAGACGTGATTAGCTCTCGGCAAGTTAAACGACTGCACTTGTTTTTCCTAAAAATACGCGCCGTGCCAGCGGAGATGATTTGCAGGTGGCGGGGAGCTTTCGTGATGGGCTGGAATGAACGCCGAGTGTGTGATGAGACGTGGTGTCGTATGCGCGCGGTTGTAACCACAACAATATCATTGTTGTAGAATTATTATAATAAATTATGATTGTACAATTATAATCCATTATTTGCATTGTAATAATTTGTGATGCGATACGGTGTCGTGTGCGCGCGATTATAACCACAACAATACCATTGTTGTACAATTATAATAAATTAGAATAATTGTACAATTATAATTATAATAATAATACAATTATCATAAATTGTATTCATTAAAATAATTTGTGGTCGTGTGCGCGCGGTTGTAGCCACAATAATACCATTGTTGTACAATTATAATTAATTAGAATCATTGTTGTACAATTATGATCATTGACACGCTCGCTGACCCCTCTCCATGCATGTGCCGAGAAGAAAGGCCATCGACCTCAAACGTCGGCGATTGCAAAACGTTTCCTACTAAAAGACAAAGATCCCCCGTGTAGCCTGTTGCGGTAAGTGCTGTTAGCGAGCACCTATTAAAGCCGGCACGGCACACGAGGGGATGGGTGGTCAACACCACGCCCGGCCACCTTTGTCTCCCAAGTGGCGATGATTTACACACCGCACCAGGTACTGATTTGAGGCCGAGTCGACCTAGGGGGGAGGCCCAAGACCGGTTTAGATAATCGTCGCGTTGTTGGTGGTGGTGGTGGTGGCCGTTAGCGGGTATCGAACCCGGGTCGCTGGATTCCTAGCGCCGCGCGCTAACCGCTACACCACCGCTCCCCACTCCTATCAAGACCTCACACACACTTACACACGTGTTGTTGTTGTCGTTGTTGTTGTTATTGACACGGAGCGTGTGGAGCGGTGTTTACTGCTGGCTCTGCTTGTGGTGTAGCGGTGAGCGCGCCGCCGCGCTACGAAACCGGCCACCCGAGTTCGATTCCAGCTCTCGGCCACCACCAACAACAACAACAACGCGGCGATTATCTGAACCGGTACTGGGCCTCCCCTAGGTCGACTCAGCCTCAAATGAGTACATGGTGCGGTGTGTGAGCATCGCCCCCTGGGGAGACAAAGGCGGCCGGGCGTGGTACTGCCGTGCCGGCCTTCATAGGCGTTACTCGCTAACAGCACTTGCCCCCTACAGTCCGCCAAGGCTACACGGGGGTTCTTTGTCTTCGTCTCCAACGTGAGCCCGGCTCTCACCTGTCCGGCGTCGACAGGTATTTCTGATTCTCGAACTTCCTCTCGAGTCCCAGCAGCTGCAGCTCGCTGAACACCGTGCGGCTCCTCCGGCACCGCTTGCTGCGAATTCCCGTGGCGACGGCGTCCGCCCGGGGCCGCAGCTCCCCCGGGAAGGGGGTCCCGACCACCAAGGACCCCCCCAGAAAAGTCGGAGCGCCGCTCGCCGACGACGACAGCAGCGGGCACGCGGCCGCTCCGTGAAACGTGGAGAACTTGTAGGAGGCTGCCAAGGCGGTGGTGGTGGTCGTGATGGTTGATTTGGAGGTGTTGGTGGGGTTGGTGGTGGTTGTGGTGGAAGGGTTTGGTGATGGTTGGGTTGGTGATGTGTCGGGTTGGTTGAGGTGTTCGTGATGGTAGGGTTGGTGGTGGTGGTGATGAATGTCGAGGTGGTGGTTGTGGTTTTGATGGTTGATTTGGAGGTGTTGGTGGGGTTGGTGGTGGTTGTGGTGGAAGTGTTTGGTGATGGTTGGGTTGGTGATGTGTAGGGTTGGTGGTGGAGGTGTTGGTGATACATGTAGAGGTGGTGGTCGTGATGGTTGATTTGGAGGTGTTGGTGGGGTTGGTGGTGGTTGTGTTGGTTGGGTTGGCGATGGTGGTTGTGGTGGTGATGGAAGTGTTGGTGATGATGGTGGGGTTGGTGGTCGTGTTGGTTGTCATCATCATCCCCAACAGCAGCAACAACAACAACAGCAACAACAACAGCATCAAGATTAGACGCATCATCAGCAGCATAACTGGCACGACATTCATCCAGCAGTGAATTGACAAATAACGGTCCCTGCCCAAAATTAGAATGCCATCAGCAGCAGCTACAGCATCAGAACCATCACATCGTCGTGTTGGTCATGGGGGGGGAAGGGGGGTATGGTTGACCATATACTTCGCCACTCTGGTGAGTGTGGTTTGGTAGAAGGATGGGGGTAGGGGTTGGAACAGTGGCGGCTCCTGGAAAATCTCTCAGGGGGGGCAAATGTCTGGATGATTTATAAGGATAAGGTCCACCCATGCAAAGGATAAATTAACAGCTTAAGCATGTAAAAGCAACTTCACTTCTTTAATATTAATGTAAAATAAAGTGACTCTTACAATACATCTTGTTTGTTTCTATACTCACTATTAATACAATCCACTCAAGTTTATTTTATTAAAGATTCCACTAAGTGGCGACAAATAATATTGTTGGATGAAACGTGCTTACGTATGATGACGTAAGCACGTTAGTGTGAGCCCTCCCGGAAGCCATAGAGAATGCATTGCAGCGCCCCCCGTTCGAAAAAAAACATCTTTGAATGTAAGTCTATGGGGCCACACGGGGCGATTCTCAGCCGGAGTGAAATCGCCCAAAAAGAGGCGGTACTCCACAGAACGTGACATGACGCTGATTGGACTATATCCAGAGGCACAGTAACGGCCAGCATAGCTCTGTGGTTGAATGACATTGGTGGTGCGTCGCCCAATCGCCCTAATAAAGAAACCGCCCCTGGGTTGGAAGGCAAGGCCCTGGTAAGGTCCACTGAGCTATTGAACTTTTTTTTCAGAAGCGACCCGGCCATGAATGATAGCTCAAGGAAGTGGCTCATCACGTGGCAATTTAGAGCGGCCAAAGTCTCTGAACGCGTGGTGACGCCGACTCTAAACGTGGCGTGAAAAACCCGGAAGACCCGGAGAAAAATCCACGCGACCACGGGGAGAGAGAGAGAGAGACACGCAAACTCCGAATATACAGCGGCAGGCGTCAGGGTCGGGATCGAACCTACGACCTCCTGCACACCAGGCGAGGAGGTTAACATCTCCTAGCCATCGCAGAGCCACTGATGTTAGCCGTGGTCTGGGAACCAAACGTCCATGTCGTCGCAATGCGCTAACCGCTGCGCCACCGCTCCGCGCGGGTTTCCAATGGGTTCGTTTTTGTTTCTCTAGGATGAGTTTGTCTTAATGCAGGATTTGTGCAGTCTGGAACGCGTGCACTGTGTACACGTTTTAAAGATTTCGTGACTGCAGGGATTCATCTTCTTGGTTCTTTCGGTAAAGTCACGTAGAAGTGAAATAATAAAAGAAAAAAAAAGAAACATAATAAAATACAATTCTCACGACGTTTCGGCCACAACGCAAGCAGCCGTCCTCAGGTGAAGAACAGGGCTATCGGAAAGACAGCGTCCGAAATGCTGACGCTGTCTTTCCGACAGACCTGTTTTTTTATTATTATTTCCCTTCTACGTGACTTTACCGAAAGAACCAAGAAGATGTGTACACGTGTTTAGGTTGTGCCCCCCCACCCACTACCACCCACCCACCCACTACCACCCACCCACCCACTACCACCCACCCACCCACTACCACCCACCCACCCACTACCACCCACCCACCCACCACCACACCTCCGTTGAGCACGGTTGTCTACGTACGGTGCAAAAGAAGTTCAACACACATCCAGTACATGCAACACGTGCGCGCGCACGCAGAGACCTCGAGCTTCGTGTGAATCGGCTCTCTTGCAGCAGACAGCGTTCAGTGCTTAGCGCGTCACGTGTTTAACAATCATCCGGCGCGTGCAGCAGCGTGGAACTAATTGATTAGCATTGGAACGGGGGGAGGGGGGGGGGAGAAGTCGATTGAGAAACGGCGGAAAAACGAAGCGTGGTGGTGGTGGGGCCGGTAGATCTGGAGTGTGAGAACAACACCGATTGTGAGCCAGCAGAGAGAGAGAGAGAGACAGAGAGAGACAGACAGAGAGACAGACAGAGAGACAGGGCTGCGTGCAGAACGAGAGAGAGCGAGAGAGAGAGTGACCGAGAGAGTGAGCGAGAGGTGGGGGTTTACATAAAGCAAAGTTTAAAAATGTTAAAAAAAAAAATTACGAAATGAACGAAGCAAAGTGCCGACTACACCGAGCATCTTCTTGCTTCCACTGATCGTAAAAAAAGAGAGACAGAGAGAGAGAGAGACAGAGAGAGAACGCTTCACGAATTTGGTGTCATCCTTGCGCAGGGGCCAAGCTAATCTTCTCTGTATCGTTCCAATTTGAGTATACTGTATGTACTGCCGGAGCAAGGACAGAGAGAGAGACAGAGAGAGAGACTTTGACTTTTGACTTTTAAACAAATTTTATTGCCGCCAGCAGCAAAAGCACTGGAGGCGATTTCGATATGAAAGACACAAAGTCACCAGCAAACAAATGAAAATAAACGCTACAAATCCACGCGCTGTGGCGGTAAAAGCACCGCGCACAACACGAAAGAAAAGCCACGTGGTGGTGGTGGTTGTGGTGGTCATCGCGCACGCCACGGTGACGAGCGAGCGCTTCAGAAGGTGAACACGAGGGTGCCGTCCACGCTGGTATAGAGAGAGAGACAGACAGAAAGGCAGAGAGAGGGAGAGAGAGACAGAAAACGGCGGAAAAACGAAGCGTGGTGGTGGTGGGGAGAGACAGACGGAGAGAGACAGAGACAGAGACAGAGAGACAGAGATACATAGAAAGAGAGACAGAGAGAGACACAGAGAGACAGAGACAGAGAGACAGAGAGAGAAAGACAGAGAGAGACACAGAGACAGAGAGAGACACAGAGACAGAGAGACACGGAGACAGAGACAAAGAGACACAGAGAGACAGAGAGATAGAGACACAGAGACACAGAGACACAGAGAGACAGGGAGAGAGACAGACGCAGAGAGTGACCGCGACTCACAGCAGCAGCAGAAGCAAGTGGCCGTACCGAGGAGGGGTCGCGGGAAGACGCCTGCGACTGACGGCGCCGGGCAGACGAAGGGGCAGGAGGAGTAGGCCGCCCGCGTCCCCAGCTCCGCGGGGCGCGGGGGGCCGGCGCTCTTGGCCGTGCACGATAGAATCTCGTCCATCATGAACGTTCGGTATCGGTGCGAGCTCCGGCTCGTCTCGCCGCCCGCCAACACGGAGGGGGGCACGCCGCTGTGCTGCCGCTGCCGCTGCTCCATGGGTCACCTCGTCCACCTCGTCCACCTCGTCCACCTTCCTCACCTCCACCACCTCCTCCTCCTCGTGACGAGCGTGCGGGAGGTGCCTTGCCCCCCCCCCCTCTCTCTCTCCGAGCCAAAGCTACGAGTTGGGGCCCCCCTTAACAAGCGCTATGAGATTTGTTTTTAAACAACAACGACAAGGACGCCGACGCTGATGTAGAACGCGGTTTACATGATGTTGTTGTTGATGTTGTTGTTGTTGTTGATGTTGTTGATGTTGTTGTGATGCAACTGCTGAACGATGCGATTCGGGCTCGGGGAGTCGGCGGCGATGTCGAAGAGGCTCGAGGTGCGCCCGTGCGAAGTGGCGAACCGCGACATTGGGGGGGACGATCTCACCTCCCCCCCCCGAGCTGATTGTGTCGTCACGACGCCTCCTCCTCCTCCACCTCGACCTCGTCACCGCCACGCGGTCGCATCAAACCACCTCCTCGACGACGTCTCCCGCCCTCGCCGCCACCGCCCACGTGGTGGTCTCCAGGGGTGGACGGCGAAGTCGGCGCGACCACCCCGGGCCCCGCGCTTTGGGGGGTGGGGTCGCGATGTCGGATGTGATTCTCCCGGTTCAGTTTGAAGGAGTTGGTTGGGGGGGGGGGGCTCACACGCTGGGGGTTGCCTTGGACTCGCACTCCGCCCCCCTATGGACGGCCCGGGTGGGTTGTTGTTGGGTTGTTGTTGGGTTGTTGTTGGGTTGTTGTTGGGTTGCTGAGTTGTTGGGTTGTTGTTGGGTCGGTGGAGCTCTGGAGAGGACCGCGGTGTGAGTTGGGGTCCGGGACGCGGCGGCCGCAGAGCCGCAGACAAGTCTCGCGCCGCGAAGAGGCGACGGTGCTCAGCACAGCTGGAGATGTGGTGGTGATGGTGATGGGGTTGATGGTGGTGATGGTGGTGGTGGTGATGACGGAGACGATGATGGAGATGGTGGAGATGACGGAGATGATGAGAAAGACGACGACGATGAGGCCGATGATGATTAAGAGGAGGAGGAGAGGAATGTGTGGAGCAGTGTTCACGGATTTGAGGTCTCTCTGTGGGGGTGTCTATCTTGACATTTCTCCCCTGTGTCTCCCCTGTGTCTCTGTGTCCCTGTGTCTCTCTGTGTCCCTGTGTCTCTGTGTCCCTGTGTCTCTCTGTGTCTCTCTGTGTCTCTGTGTCTCTGCGTCTCTCTGTGTCTCTGTGTCCCTGTGTCTCTGTGTCCCTGTGTCTCTGTGTCCCTGTGTCTCTCTGTGTCTCTGTGTCCTTGTGTCCTTGTGTCTCTCTGTGTCTCTCTGTGTCCCTGTGTCTCTGTGTCCCTATGTCTCTCTGTGTCTCTCTGTGTCCCTGTGTCCCTGTGTCTCTCTGTGTCCCTGTGTCTCTGTGTTTCTCTGTGTCCCTGTGTCTCTCTGTGTCCCTGTGTCTCTGTGTTTCTCTGTGTCCCTGTGTCTCTCTGTGTCTCTGTGTCTCTGTGTCTCTGTGTCTCTCTGTGTCCCTGTGTCTCTTTGTGTCTCTCTGTGCCCCTGTGTCTCTGTGTCTCTGTGTCCCTGTGTCTCTGTGTCCCTGTGTCTCTCTGTGTCCCTGTGTCTCTATGTCCCTGTGTCTCTCTGTGTCTCTCTGTGTCTCTCTGTGTCTCTCCGTGTCTCTGTGTCTCTCTGTGTCTCTCTGTGTCTCTGTGTCTTTGCGTCTCTGTGTCCCTGTGTCTCTGTGTCCCTGTGTCTCTGTGTCCCTGTGTCTCTCTGTGTCCCTGTGTCTCTCTGTGTCTCTGCGTCTCCCCGAGAGCCTCGTCCCGCGGCGCTGCTCGCAGAGTTGCAGGGCTATGAGCGTTGTCCTCACGTTTCACGTGGATGGCGGGGAGGAGGAGGAGGGGTGAGGGGGGAGGTGGAGGAGGGGTGGAGGGGGAGGCGGAGGGGTGAGGGGGGAGGTGGAGGAGGGGGTGGAGGAGGAGGAGGGGGAGGAGGGGGAGGAGGGGGAGGAGGGGAGGAGGAGGAGGGGTGAGGGAGGGGGGAGGAGGAGGGGTGAGCGAGGAGGAGGAGGGGTGAGGGAGGAGGAGGGGGGAGGAGGAGGAGGGGGAGGAGGGGAGGAGGAGGAGGGGTGAGGGAGGGGGAGGAGGAAGGGTGAGCGAGGAGGAGGAGGGGGAGGAGGGGTAGGAGGGGAGGAGGAGGGGAGGGGGGAGGAGGAGGAGGGGAGGGAGGAGGAGAGGGAGGAGGAGGAGGGGTGAGGGAGGAGGAGGGGTGAGGAGGAGGAGGGGTGAGCGAGGAGGAGGGGTGAGGAGGAGGGGTGAGCGGGGAGGAGGAGGGGTGAGGGAGGAGGAGGAGGGGTGAGGAGGGGTGAGGGAGGAGGAGGAGGGGTGAGGAGGAGGAGGGGTGAGCGAGGAGGGGTGAGAAGGAGGGGTGAGCGGGGAGGAGGAGGAGGGGTGAGGGAGGAGGAGGGGGGGTGAGCTCCTCCCCAGGAACTTCCTCCAGCTCCCAGCAACTCACGGCACCCCCCACCCCCCCACTGCTTTCCGGCAACTCCAAACGCAACACGCAAAGAAGCCTTAACAGACTGTTGGGGCAAGTGCTGTTAGCGGGCACCTATTAAGGCCAGAACGGCACACAATGGGGTGGGTGGCCAGCACCAGTCCCGGCCGCCTTTGTCTCCCCAGTGGCGATGCATACACACTACACCAGGTACTCATTTGAGGCTGAGTCGACCTAGGGGCGGGGCTGGACCGGTTGAGGTAATCGTCACCGGCGTTGGCCGTGAGCGGGAATCGAACTCGCGTTGCCGGGTTCGTAGCGCGGCGTAGCGCTAACCGCTGCGCCACCGCTCCCCGCAAAGAGAGTCCCACTCAGTCACTGTCGCACAGCCCCAATGCGTTGGAATGTCAACCTCGCGTGTGTGTGTCTGTGTGTGTCTATGTGTGTCTGTGTGTGTGTGTCTGTGTGTGTGTCTGTGTGTGTGTCTGTGTGTCTATGTGTGTTTGTGTGTCTATGTGTGTTTGTGTGTCTATGTGTGTGTCTGTGTGTCTGTGTGTGTGTGTGTCCGCGTATCTGTGTGAAGCGGGTAGCGGTGGTGTAGTGGTGAGCGCGACGCTGCGCTACGAACCACGCGACCCGGGTTCGATTCCCGTTCACGGCCAACACGGGTGACGATTATATGAACCGATCCTGGGCCCTCCTCCTAGGTCGACTCAGCCTCAAGTGAGTACCTGGTGCGATGTGTAAACAAAGGCGGCCGGGCGTGGTGTTGGCCACCCACCCCCTCGTGTGCCGTGCCGGCGTTCATAGGTGCTGCTCGCTAACAGCAGGAGGTCACGGGGCAGACCCAGCAGGTGCCACGGGTCGACTGACTGAGATGACTGAGATGACTGGCTGATGCACCACCTGTGCCCCCTACTGTGCCAACTTGCTGTGCTTTAGCCACCCGGCACTCCGCTCGCTGTTGTGAGCGTCGCTCCTCCGCCCTCCGTTGTTGTTGGAGGGCGACTGCCTCCAACTGCCCAGTAGCAGCGTCCTTCACGAGCCTCCTCCACAGAGGCCGATCTTGACACCGCTGGTACCAGTCATCGGCAAGTCCACTCAGCTCCACGTGCTCTTGCACCACATCACTCCATCTCTTCTCTAGCCCGTGCTGCGCCCGTTTAGCCCCCTCGATCCGGCCGAACAAAAGCTGTCTAGGCATGCGGTGGCTGGGCATGCGGGCTACATGACCCAGCCAACGCAGCCTTGCCTGCCGGAGGAGCTCACTGATGGGACTTTGCCCAGATCTTTCAAGGACTTGTGAGCTCCTCACACAATCCAACCTGGTTAAACCCAGGATGGATCGTAGGTAGGCCAGCCTAAATGTTTACAACCGGCGAAGGATGGGTCCACGTCTCGCAAGCGTAGAGAAGGGAGGGAATGACTGTGGCCGAGAAGACCTGAAGCATCGTGCGGAGCGACAGACCAGGCAGCTTCCACACAGCGTTACGCAACCGATGAAAAGATATTGCCGCTCGACTGATTCGGAGTGAGACCTCCGCTGCCAAACCGGAGCCGGTCATGAGCACACTGCCCAGGTAGGGGAAACTCTCCACTCTCTCCACAACTGCCCCATCACCGATTTGGGAGTTGGGGGGGGTGAAGTGATAAACACACTCACACACACATAGACACACATACACACATAGACACACACAGACACTCACACACACACAGACACACACACATAGACACACACACAGACATACACACATAGACACACACAGATACTCACACACATAGACACACACACAGACACACACAGACATACACACACAGACACACACACATAGACACACACACACAGACATACACACAGACACACACACACACACACATAGACACACACACACATAGACACACACACACCCACGTGCCCCACTCTCCATTCCATCAACCTCCGTTCCATACTCGCCTCCCCAAACTTCCAAAATAGACGCGCGCGTAATTACCGCTGGCCAATTCTGCACTCGTAATTACTCGAGCTTAAT
The DNA here is from genome assembly GCF_964198595.1 of Lampetra fluviatilis. NCBI lineage: Eukaryota > Metazoa > Chordata > Hyperoartia > Petromyzontiformes > Petromyzontidae > Lampetra > Lampetra fluviatilis. The sequence continues at coordinate 4,285,423 of NC_136312.1, read as the reverse complement.
TGACAGCAGCCCATGGGACCGGGCGGGGGGGAGGGTGGTGCTTTTGGGGGGGGGGGGGGGTTCAAGGGGGGCACGGAGAGGGGATGGAGAGAAGGGCTGGGTGCAGATGCAGCACTTGTCGTAATAAAAACAAATTCTTCAAATATTGCATAGAAAAGTTGGGGGACATAGAGTAGAGAGAGAGAGGGGCGGGAGAGGGGGCAGAGAGAGAGAGGGGGTAGAGAGAGGGGATAGAGAGGGGAGTAGAGAGAGGGGAAGAGAGAGAGGGGGTAGAGAGAGGGGGTAGAGAGAGAGGGGTAGAGAGAGAGGGGGTAGAGAGATAGGGGGTAGAGAGGGGGGGGGGGGGTAGAGAGAGAGGGGGGGGGTAGAGAGAGGGGGTAGAGAAAGAGGGGGGGTAGAGAGAGGGGGTAGAGAGAGATAAGGGGTAAGAAGGAGGAGAGAAGAGCGTGAAATCTTTCTTGAAATCTTTCATTTAAAAAAGGGGGGGGGCACATAAAGCAAAGCAGTGAAACAAAAAAACCCGAAACGATGAACGAAGCAAAGTGCCGACTACGCCGAGCATCTTCTTGTTTCCTCTGATCGTAAGAAAAAAACGAGAGAGAGCGATGGCGACAGGGGATGGAGAGATGGGATGGCGATGTGGATCCATCGAGAGCGAGAGATTTCGGGGATGCGTGTGGAGGTCGGGGCGAGGAGTTTGGGGAGGTTCTGCTGCTGCTGATGGCTGCTGACTTGTTGATACAGCTGCCCGTGCAAGTGGCCGCTACGTTTATCAGTTGATTAGACCCGGGGGAGGGAGGGGGGGGGGTGGAGGGGGTGGAGGGGAGGGGCACGGGGGGGGGTGCGTTTCTCACACTTCGCCCCCTCCCCGCCCGACTCCCTGGGTCACGCTGCGATGTCATCGTCGTCAACACCAAAGACAAAGGTGCCCCCTCCCCGTGTAGCCTTGACGGACTGTTGGGGCAAGTGCTGTTAGTGAGTAGCACCTGTGAAAGGGGGTGGGCCGGCCAGCAACCAGGCCGGGCCGCCTTTGTCTCCCGAGTGGCGATGTTACCACACAGTACCGGGTACTCGTTTGAGGCTGAGTCGACCTAGGGAAGAGGGTCCAGGACCGGCTCAGATAATCGTCACCCCGGTGTTGGCCGAGAGCGGGAGTCGAACCCGGGTCACCCGGGTTCGTAGCGCAGTGCGCTAACCGCTGCGCCACCGCTCCCCACCGCGCACACACGGACTGCATGAACGCAGCCTCATGTGATGTACTTACTACATATATATAACAGGTTACTATTTATATATATAACAGGTTACTATTTATATATATAACAGGGTATTCGAGATACACGCGCACATGTGAATATATGCACGAGAATATATCAGCGGCAGAGGCATTAAAATTGGCAATTAAGTCAATGACATTTGGCGACCATGATCACTCAAATAATGATCACGCATCACGTCACGTGTCATCTTCAGCGTCATCATCATCAGCATCATCATCAGAGGTATCACAAAAGACAAATAACCCCCGGGTAGCCTTCACAGACTGTTGGGGCAAGTTCTGTTAACGAGCACCTATGAAGACCAGGCCAGAACGGTACGTGGGAGTGGGTGGCCAGCACCACGCCCGGCCGCCTTTGTCTCCCTGGTGGCGATGTTTGCACACCGCACCACGGACTCATGTGAGGCTTAGTAAACCTAGGGGAGGCCCAGGACCGGTTCAGATACACAGCAGCAGCAGCAGAGGTTTGTAACATAACCATTTATGTCCAGTCAATGCCATAATCATCATCACGAATTGTATGATTAGCAACATTCAAACCATCATCAGCATCAACAGGAGTTCTAAAGTGAGCCTGCATGACTATTGAATTTCTCAATACGTGTACGGTAATAACACTCATCAAAACAATCATAATCGTCAAATGTAACACAATCATCATCAGCTCGTTTAAATGCATCAACATTACAATCATCATCATCATCAGCAGCATCATCGCAACACATATTGATACGCAATATCGAACTCCAGGGACTCTACTTACGAACGAGTTTATTTCCAGATCTTTGTTCGTGAGTCCAACTTTGATCCTGTAGATTCCAAACATGATGTACGGCATGTACACAAAACACGCCGATTTGCTTTAACAGTTGTATAATCTCCTGTAGATGCCACTGGTTCTTCATAATCTGCAGATGCCACTGGTTCTTCACGTTCTGCAGATGTAGATGCCACTGGTTCTTCACGTTCTGCAGATGTAGATGCCACTGGTTCTTCACGTTCTGCAGATGTAGATGCCACTGGTTCTTCACGTTCTGCAGATGTAGATGCCACTTGTTCTTCACGTTCTGCAGATGTAGATGCCACTGGTTCTTCACGTTCTGCAGATGTAGATGCCACTGGTTCTTCACGTTCTGCAGATGTAGATGCCACTGGTTCTTCACGTTCTGCAGATGTTGATGCCACTGGTTCTTCACGTTCTGCAGATGTTGATGCCACTGGTTCTTCACGTTCTGCAGATGTAGATGCCACTGGTTCTTCACGTTCTGCAGATGTAGATGCCACTGGTTCTTCACGTTCTGCAGATGTAGATGCCACTGGTTCTTCACGTTCTGCAGATGTTGATGCCACTGGTTCTTCACGTTCTGCAGATGTAGATGCCACTGGTTCTTCACGTTCTGCAGATGTAGATGCCACTGGTTCTTCACGTTCTGCAGATGTAGATGCCACTGGTTCTTCACGTTCTGCAGATGTAGATGCCACTGGTTCTTCACGTTCTGCAGATGTAGATGCCACTGGTTCTTCACGTTCTGCAGATGTAGATGCCACTGGTTCTTCACGTTCTGCAGATGTAGATGCCACTGGTTCTTCACGTTCTGCAGATGTAGATGCCACTGGTTCTTCGCGTTCTGCAGATGTAGATGCCACTGGTTCTTCACGTTCTGCAGATGTAGATGCCACCACCGCCATCTATTGCGCGGCGGTTGAACTCACGACTCCCGGTGCGAACACGCAACTCGACATATGGACAAGTTCGTAAGCCGAACGTTCGTAAGTGGAGGAGTTCCTGCACTCCAATCACCATCGAAGTAAAAATCAACAGCACGCAACATTCGGCAATTGCACACCGTGTGTGTGTGTGGCCTGGAGAGGAATACATACGAGATATAACAGACGACGTTTCGGGGCAGTGGCCTTTCGGCATACCAGTGCTTGTGCATCACGCAGCATTACCATCATCACATTGAACACACTCATCACCATCATCTTGATCAATCATCATCACCATCATCTTGATCACCATCATCATGATCGTCGTCGTCTTCCACCAGCCAGTCCATGGTATTTGCGTGAAAGTGGCGCTATTGTCGATGACAGTTGGCGTGGGCCTCCCCTAGGTAGCCTCAGGCCTAAATGATTGTGCGCTCTTCGCTTGCCGCTTCTCGTTCAGACAAAAAAAAAATCGAAAGGCGCAGCGGAGCGACACAGCAGGCCCAGTTGTGATCACGGATGGTCATCACTGATTGTGATCACTCATGATGATCATTAATGATGATCACTGATGGTGATCACTCATGACGATCACCGATGATCACTGATTGCGATCACTGTTGGCGATCACCAATGCTCGCCAATTGTGATCACTGAGTGTGATCACTGATGATCACCAATGTGGTCACTGATAGTGATCACCGGTTGTGATCACTGATAGTGATCATCGATGTTGATCACAGATTGTGATCAATGATTGTGATCACTGATGGTGATCAATGATTGTGATCACTGATGGTGATCATCGATGTTGATCGCCAATTGTGATCACTGATTGTGGTCACTGATAGTGATCACAGATTGTGATCAATGATTGTGATCACTGATGGTGATCATCGATGTTGATCACAGATTGTGATCAATGATGGCAATCACCGATTGTGATCAATGATTGTGATCACTGATGACCACTGATCGTCCCTCGTCCAATTGCGAGGGCGGTGTGGGTGGTGAGTGAGTGGAGGGTGAGTGGTGAGGAGGGTGGTGAAGAGAGGGTGATGGGGGTGGAGGAGGGGGCGAAGGGAGATCAGAGAGGAGAGGAGGAAGACGAGAAAGAGGGGCGAGTGAGTGGTGAGGGAAGAGAGGAATCGTGTTGGAGTGGTGAGGATGGTGAGGATGGTGAGGATGGTGAGGAGTGGTAAGGAGAGTGGCTGATGGTCAAGTTCAGTGCAGGGGGGAGTGCGGGAGGGACAGGGGGAGGGCTCGAAGGGGACCCCCACCCCCCTGCCTCCCCCCACATTGAGACCCCGTTAATCCCGCGTGTAATTGAGCTGTAATGAGTGGATTTAGAGGGGGCTAAAGGGGGTCTCGTCAAATCCCCGTCGAGACCACCCCCCCCCCTCGACCCCCCACCGTGTCGGCTGCATCACATCAAGGACGTCCGCACAACCAATCCCCGCCCGCCCGCCTCCTCACAAGCGCCGGGGGAGGGGGGGGGGGAAGCCTAAAACTCGGAACCAAGTTGTGGGGCAAATTTCGATTTAAAGCTTTCGTGACTGCAGGGATTCATCTTCTTGGTTCTTTCGGTAAAGTCACGTTAGAAGGGAAATAATAAAGTAATAAAAATAAAACATAAAACGTCGTGAGAAATATAATGTTTTATTTTTATTATTTTATTATTTCCCTTCTACGTGACTTTACCGAAAGAACCAAGAAGATAGTTGTGGGGCAGTCGACCGCAGCGGCGGGTCGGAATCGGAACCATTATCTGCACTGGAGGAATCCGATGAGATACAAAGCACTTTTCCCGCAGACGTCCAGTAGCACTCACGGATGTCCAGCAGGGTCGTTGCCGAGGACGGACTTGCTCCCGCCATGGGAATGTGGAATGTCCGCGCCTGGGGCTAAGGTACGGCTCTCGCACCAAACAATTTCGCCTGTGCGACGTGGATGCCGCACGGCAGCCTCTACTGACTGCCGAAAGCGATGGCCGTGAACCCCTGACGCCAACGAATCGAGGGGAAAAAATCGTCACACGACCGGACCCCCTTCGTGACGTCACACGACCGAACCCCCTTTGTGACGTCACACGACCGCACCCCTTTGTGGCGTCCAATTCCGCGGAGTCCCGATTCTCCAATAAACTGAACACTGTTTTATTAATTTTACCAGGTGAGGCTCTTCTTCAAAAGCGACCTGGCCCATCTCAAACGATAGCTCAACAAAGTGGCCGATCATCATCGTCGTCACCACGTGGAAATGCAAAGCAGCCAAATATACAGCAGGCGTCAGGGTGGGGATCGGACCCACGACCTCCTGCACACCAGGCGAGGTAGTTAACATCTCT
>NC_136312.1:4262587-4275087 GCF_964198595.1 Lampetra fluviatilis | reverse complement strand
AGTGGGCAAACGTACAAAATCAGCAGGGGATCAAATACTTTTTTTCCCTCACCGTACGTGCACAAAACGGTGCAAGCAGCTTGGTGTGTGCTCACCACGCCGCACCACACGCACCGCTCACCCCCCCTCCCTCACCACCGCTCACCCCCCCTCACCACCGCTCACCACCCCTCACCGCCCCGTGAAGCAGCGACACCGCTCACCTTGGAGTACTGGAAGCGTGCCGAATCCGGGTGCCGGCGCAGGTAGCGCAGCGCCGCCCCGCCCAGCGCCAGCAGCAGCACCAGCCCCGCCAGCGCCCCCGCCACCGCACCCGCACTCGTGCCGCTCGCCTCCGCCTGGGGAGGGGGGGGGGGTGTCAGGGTCAAGGGTCAAGGGGTCATCACCGCTGAGCTCATGGGCTACGATCCGGTCCGGGTGATTGAACCGGGGAGTGAGTTGGTGGTCTCGGCCCAGTCGCCATCGGCTGACACAGAGACCCATAGACACACATAGAGACCCATAGACACACACAGAAACACATAGACACACATAGAGACCCATATACACACACAGAAACACATAGACACACATAGAGACCCGTACACTTACACAGAGACACATAGACACACACAGAGACCCATAGACACACATAGAGACCCGTACACTTACACAGAGACCCATAGACTCACACAGAGACCCATAGACACACATAGAGACCTGTACACTTACACAGAGACCCATAGACTCACACAGAGACCCATAGACACACATAGAGACCCATAGACTCACACAGAGACCCATAGACTTACACAGAGACCCATAGACTTACACAGAGACCCATAGACACACACAGAGACCCATAGACACACATAGAGACCCGTACACTTACACAGAGACCCATAGACTCACACAGAGACCCATAGACACACATAGAGACCCGTACACTTACACAGAGACCCATAGACTCACACAGAAACATAGACACACACAGAGACCCATAGACTTACACAGAGACACATAGAATCACACAGAGACCCATAGACTTACATAGAGACACATAGACACACAAAGAGACCCGTAGACACAAATAGAGACACATAGACTTACACAGAGACACATAGACGCACATAGAGACCCAAAGACACACACAGAGACACATAGACACACATAGAGACACATAGAAACACAGAGACACATAGACTCACACAGAGACCCATAGACTCACACAGAGACCCATAGACTCACACAGAGACACATAGACACACACAGAGACACAGACTCACACAGAGACACATAGATACACAGAGACACATAGAATCACACAGAGACACAGACTCACACAGAGACACATAGACTTACACAGAGACACATAGACTCACACAGAGACACAGACTCACACAGAGACACATAGACACATATAGAGACACATAGAAACACAGAGATACATAGACTTACAGAGACACATAGACTCACACAGAGACACATAGACTCACACAGAGACACAGACTCACACAGAGACATAAACTCACACAGACAGCCACAAACTCACACAGATACATAGACTCACACAGAGACACATAGACTCACACAGAGACACATAGACTCACACAGAGACACAGACTCACACAGAGACACAAACTCACACAGACACAGACTCACACAGAGACACAGACTCACACAGAGACACAAACTCACACAGAGACACAAACTCACACAGAGACACAGACTCACACAGAGACACATAGATACACAGAGACACATAGAATCACACAGAGACACAGACTCACACAGAGACACATAGACTTACACAGAGACACATAGACTCACACAGAGACACAGACTCACACAGAGACACATAGACACATATAGAGACACATAGAAACACAGAGATACATAGACTTACAGAGACACATAGACTCACACAGAGACACATAGACTCACACAGAGACACAGACTCACACAGAGACATAAACTCACACAGACAGCCACAAACTCACACAGATACATAGACTCATACAGAGACACATAGACTCACACAGAGACACATAGACTCACACAGAGACACAGACTCACACAGAGACACAAACTCACACAGACACAGACTCACACAGAGACACAGACTCACACAGAGACACAAACTCACACAGAGACACAAACTCACACAGAGACACAGACTCACACAGAGACACAGACTCACACAGAGACACATACTCACACAGAGACACAGACTCACACAGAGACCTATAGACTTCCACAGAGAGCCATAGACTAACACACACTCCCTGTGTGTGTGGGTGTGGTACTAGTGGGGTCTATAGGGGTCCCTGTGTGTGTGGGTGCGGTACTATTGGGGTCTATAGGGTTCCTGTATGTGTGGGTGCGGTACTATTGGGGTCTATAGGGACGCTGTGTGTGTGGGTGTGGTACTGTTGGGCTCTATAGGGGACCCTGTGGGTGTGGCACTATTGGGGTCTATAGGGTCCCTGTGGGTGTGGTACTATTGGGGTCTATAGGGGATACTGTGGGTGTGGTACTATAGGGGTCTATAGGGTCCCTGTGGGTGTGGTACTATAGGGGTCTATAGGGGTCCCTGTAGATGTGGTACTATAGGGGTCTATAGGGGACCATGTGGGTGGGTACTATTGGGGTCTATAGGGGACGCTGTGGGTGTGGTACTATTGGGGTCTAAAGGGGTCCCTGTGGGTGCGGTACTATTGGGGTCTATAGGGTCGCTGTGTGTGTGGGTGTGGTACTATTGGGGTCTATAGGGTTTCTGTGTGTGTGGGTGTGGTACTATTGGGGTCTATAGGGGACCCTGTGGGTGTGGTACTATTGGGGTCTATAGGGTTTCTGTGTGTGTGGGTGTGGTACTATTGGGGTCTATAGGGGTCCCTGTGGGTGCGGTACTATATGGGTCTATAGGGTTCCTGTGGGGTCCTTACGGGGAGCGCGGGGGCCCGGAGGGGGCCTTCGATGATGTGGATGATGCCGTTGGTCGCGACCTCGTCCCAATTGAGGATGGTGCGGTCATTCACCATCTACATCAACAACATCAACAACATCAACAACAACATCAGCAACAACATCATCAGTTACATCAACAACATTATTAGCATGGTCGGCTATGTACGGTGCGAAAGAACGTCATCATATGCATACGACCATCCGTACATGTTCACACGCACATTATCACAAGTGAGTTTGTATACGTACATGTTCACGCGCACATTATCACAAGTGAGTTTGTATACGTACATGTTCACGCGCACATTATCACAAGTGAGTTTGTATACGTACATGTTCACGCGCACATTATCACAAGTGAGTTTGTATACGTACATGTTCACGCGCACATTATCACAAGTGAGTTTGTATACGTACATGGTCATATGCACGTGATAAAAAATAACAACACAGTGCGGTGCCTTGCAGTTTGTGCGCTTGGCCTTGTGGCGCGGTGTGGTTGTTGGTGCGGCGTGGTCGTGCGGTGTTGGTGTGGCGCGGTGTGGTTGCTAGGGCGGTGTGCGTGTGGTGTGGTTGCTGGTTTGGTGTTGGCCGTGTGGTTGTTGGTGTGGTGCGGTGTGGCTGTGCGGTACGGTGTGCTCTGGGCGGTGCCTTGCGCGCGGTGCGGTTGGCCGTGTGGCGTGGTTGCTGGTGTGGTGTGGCTGTGTGATGCGGTGTGGTGTGGTTGCTGGTTTGGTGTTGGCCGTGTGGTTGTTGGTGTGGTGCGGTGTGCTCTGGGCGGTGCCTTGCGTGCGGTGTGGTTGTTGGTGTGGTGCGGTGTGGTGTGGCTGTGTGGTGTGGTGCGGTGTGGTGTGGTGCAGTGTGGTGTGGCTGTGTGGTGTGCTCTGGGCGGTGCCTTGCGTGCAGTGCAGTTGTTGGTGTGGTGCGATGTGGCCGTGTGGTTGTTGGTGTGGTGCGACGTGGTGTGGTGGTGTGGCCGTGCGGTGCGGTGTGCTCTGGGCGGTGCCTTGCGTGCGGTGTGGTTGTTGGTGTGGCGCTGTGTGGCGCTGTGTGGTGTGGTGTGGCTGTGTGGTGTGTGCGGTGCCTTGCGCGTGGTGCGGTTGGCCGTGTGGATGGAGAGCGTCGCCCCCCCGCTGCGTGAGGGCAGTGCGAGGCCCTCGGTGAGCGCCGCGTAGCGGACACGGCCACGAGCCGGGGCCACCACGTGCTGCGACACGTCGCGCCACGACAGCGTCTACAACATCAACAACATCAACAACAACATCACCATCACCACCACCATCATCACCAACATCAACACCAACATCATCATCACCACCAACATCAACACCAACACCATCAACACCATCACCATCACTAACATCAACACCAACACCATCAACACGATCACCATCACCAACACCATCACCATCACCAACACCATCACCATCATCACCACGTGCTGGGACACGTCGCGCCATGACAGCGTCTACAACATCAACAACATCAACAACAACATCACCATCACCACCACTATCATCACCAACATCAACACCATCAACAACATCACCAACATCACCAACAACATCAACACCATCACCATCACCAACAACATCAACACCATCACCATCACCAACAACATCAACACCATCACCATCATCACCACGTGCTGGGACACGTCGCGCCACGACAGCGTCTACAACATCAACAACAACATCAACAACATCAACACCATCATCATCAACACCAACACCATCACCACCAACATCAACACCATCAACACCATCAACACCATCACCATCACCAACACCATCACCAACAACATCACCAACAACATCAACACCAACATCACCATCATCACCATCAACATCATCACCATCAACACCATCATCATCACCACCAACATCAACACCATCATCATCACCACCAACATCAACACCATCATCAACACCATAAAAACCATCACCAACATCATCACCATCAATACCATCACCAACATCACCATCATCATCACCACCACGTGTGGACACTTTTAACATCATCAATGCAAGCCATCTGGCTACCATGAGAGGTTCGTTCATGAGGCTATTCACACATACAAACACAGAGACAATTTCAACCGAGAAGATGGATTCTGGCTCAGCAATCATTGGAAGGATTTGATCAACCATTTCGGGTCTTGTTTGATTGTGTTCACGCTTACGGTGACTTCAAGACCGCATTCCATTCTCTTCTCCCCCCTCCTCTTTTCCGAACATAGTTTGACTCGCCCATCTGACCAACTGCACAAATCGCTGTCCGTGGTGCTGACGTTAGAAAAAACCGCCACCTTTTAAAAAAAATTCTTGCTGTGGATTTCACACCTGATGATGATTGCTTGTGTTGCAGTCGAATCGTCGTGAGAATTTGTATTGTTTTATAGAAATATTATTTTACTATTTCCCTTCTAACGTGACTTTACCGAAAGAACCAAGAATATCATCAATGTGTCTACACCGTCAACATCGTCATCGTCATCAAGCACTGGGACACAATCACCACTCGCAGCTCTCGTATCGCCGAGGCCCCCTCACGGAGGTGCTCACAGAGAGCCCCCCTCACAGAGAGCTCCACTCACATGGGGGCCCCCCACAGAAACTTCCTCACACGGAGCTCCTCACACCATTATCGCAATCATGTCCTCACACGGAGGTCCCCCTCGCGGAGGTCCCTCTCGCGGAGGTCCCCCTCGCGGAGGTCCCCCTCGCGGAGGTCCCCCTCGCGGAGGTCCCCCTCGCGGAGGTCCCTCTCGCGGAGGTACCCCCGCCGAAGGCCCCTCGCGGAGGGCCCCCTCTCGGAGGTCCCCCTCGCCGAGGTCCCCCTCGCGGAGGTCCCCCTCGCGGAGGTCCCCCTCGCAGAGCTCCCCACGCACCTCGTTAGCCCCGAATCCGCTGTCGGCTGGCAGGAAGAGGGTGATGTTGTCGTCGCCGCCACCCAGCGCCTCCATGAGCTCCCGGCCGCTGTCGCTCGCGTTGGCAAAAGCCAGCAGGGCCTGAGGCACGCCGGGGGGGGGGGGGCATCACGTGACATGAGGGGGGAGACACAGGGAGACAAACGGATGTGAGGACGTGGGGACAAATGTCAATACGAGGACACGGAGTCACATGGGGACACGCGAATCCACGGAGACAAAGGAGTCTGCGGAACCAAAGGATACGGGGACGTGAGAACAGGTTGAGATCTCGGGATACGGGGACACGGAGAGGCAAGGGGTAACAGAGACACACGACGATACCGCAGCTGCACAGGGACACGCGGAAGCATGGATATCAGAGGGAGATACAGCATAGACACGGGGAGACTCGGCGGAGACACGGGGAGACACGGCGGAGATACACGGAGACACGGTGGAGACACGACATAGACTTGGCGGAGACACGGGGGAGACACGGCGGTGACACGACATAGACTTGGCGGAGACACGGCGGAGACACGGCGGAGACACGCGGAGACACGGGGGAGACACGGGGGAGACACGGGGGAGACACGGCGGTGACACGACATAGACTTGGCGGAGACACGGCGGAGACACGGGGGAGACACGGGGGAGACACGACATAGACTCAGCGGAGACTCGGCGGAGACACGCGGAGACACGGCGGAGACATGGGGGAGACTCTGCGGAGACACGGGGGAGACACGGGGGAGACATGGGGGAGACACGCGGAGACACGGCGGAGACTCGGCGGAGACACGGGGGAGACACGGGGGAGACATGGCGGAGACACGGGGGAGACACGGGGGAGACACGGGGGAGACATGGCGGAGACACGGGGGAGATACGGGGGAGACACGGGGGAGACACGGGGGAGACATGGCGGAGACACGCGGAGACACGGCGGAGACTCGGCGGAGACACGGGGGAGACACGGGGGAGACATGGCGGAGACACGGGGGAGACACGGGGGAGACACGGGGGAGACATGGCGGAGACACGCGGAGACACAGCGGAGACTCGGCGGAGACACGGGGGAGACACGGCGGTGACACGACATAGACTTGGCGGAGACACGGCGGAGACACGGGGGAGACACGGGGGAGACACGGGGGAGACACGGGGGAGACACGGGAGAGACACGGGGGAGACACGGCAGTGACACGACATAGACTTGGCGGAGACACGGCGGAGACACGGGGGAGACACGGGGGAGACACGGGGGAGACACGGCGGAGACACGGGGGAGACACGGGGGAGACACGGCGGAGACACGGGGGAGACACGGGGGAGACACGGGGGAGACACGGCGGAGACACGGGGGAGACACGGGGGAGACACGGCGGAGACACGGGGGAGACACGGCGGAGACACGGGGGAGACACGGGGGAGACACGGGGACTCGAAGACGGGTCCCTGGCTGGCTGGCTGCTGGCTGGCTGACTGGCTGCTGGCTGGCTGCTGGCGCTGCGTACCGCGTAGAAGGTGGCGTGGCCGGGCAGGCCGGCCAGCACCTGCAGGACGTCGCCATTGCAGGAGAAGCCGTCACCCACGAAGCCGTCCGTGCACGCGCACCGCACCTCTGTGGAGCGCACAAAGGCAAAGGCCCCCCGCGTAGCCTTCAATAGACGGTCGGGGCAAGTTCTAGGCGGCATCGCCGCTCCCGCCCGGGGCGATGGCCCTGGCCAAACTGCCGGCAGGCAACACTCGCCGCGGCTCCCTACGAGCACAGCGCCGTCTCACCAACCCCCACGGTGTGCGGGCGCCACGCACGCGCACACATACGTACACACGCGCACATACACGCATACGTACACACGCGTACGCGCACACACACGCATACGTACACACGCGCACACACACGCATACGTACACACGCGCACATACACGCATACGTACACACGCGCACACACACGCATACGTACACACGCGTACACACACGCATACGTACACACGCGCACATACACGCATACGTACACACGCGTACGCGCACACACACGCATACGTACACACGCGCACACACACGCATACGTACACACGCGCACACACACGCATACGTACACACGCGCGCACACACATACACGCATACGTACACACGCGCACACACACACATACGTACACACGCGCATGCACACATACACGCATACGTACACACGCGCACATACACACATATGTACACACGCGCATGCACACATACACGCATACGTACACACGCGCACGCATACGTACACACGCGCACACATACACGCATACGTACACACTCACGCATGCACACGCATTCACACATGCGGCCGCACACTCACCCACATACCCACACGCACACCCGCACACTCCCCCACATACCCACACGCACGCATGCACGTACACCCGCACACTCAGGCACCCACAAACCCACACGCGCATGCAAAAAAAACAAAGTTCTCCCGTATAGCCTTAACAGACTGTAGGGGCAAGTGCTGTTACACGAGGGGGTGGGTGGCCAGCACCACGCCCGACCGCCTTTGTCTCCCCAGTGGCGATGTTTGCTACACATCACACCAGGTACTCATTTGAGGCTGAGTCGACCTAGCGGAGGCCCAGGACCGGTTCGTATAATCGAACCCGGGTCGCCGGGTTCATAGCGCAGCTCAGCGCTAACCGCTGCACCGCCGCTCCCCCACACACACGCACACGCTCCCCACGCACACACACACACATACGCACACATGCACATACCCACACGCACACACGCACGCACCTTTGACGCGGAAGCAGTAGACGTCCCAGAGTTCGCTCTGGTTGAGCCGCTCCCCGTAGTCCACGACGCCCACGACCCCGAGGCCGCAGCGCTTGCTCGGGTAGATGGTGGGGTAGCCGGCCCGCCCGCCCGCCAGCCAGCCCACGGAGCACAGGTGCAGGCCCACCTACGCACAGACAAAGGTCCCCCGCGTAGCCTCGACGGATTGCAGGAGCAAGTGCCGTTTGCGCCAACGGAACTTGCGAAGGCCGGCACGGCGCACGGGGTGGGGGTTTGTGGCCGGAACCACGCCCGGCCGCCTTTGTCTCCCCGGTAGCTGTGTCTCAGCGTGCGTACCTGCTGTGCGGTAGACAGCTGTCTGTGTCCCCGTGTGTCTCAGCGTGCGTACCTGCTGTGCGGCAGATAGCCGCCTGTGTCCCCGTGTGTCACCGCGTGCGTACCTGCTGTGCGGCAGACAGCCGCCTGTGTCCCCGTGTGTCACCGCGTGCGTACCTGCTGTGCGGCAGACAGCCGCCTGTGTCCCCGTGTGTCACCGCGTGCGTACCTGCTGTGCGGCAGACAGCCGCCTGTGTCCCCGTGTGTCTCAGCGTGCGTACCTGCTGTGTGGCAGACAGCCGCCTGTGTCCCCGTGTGTCTCAGCGTGCGTACCTGCTGTGCGGCAGACAGCTGCCTGTGTCCCCGTGTGTCTCAGCGTGCGTACCTGCTGTGCGGCAGACAGCTGCCTGTGTCCCCGTGTGTCTCAGCGTGCGTACCTGCTGTGCGGCAGACAGCTGTCTGTGTCCCCGTGTGTCTCAGCGTGCGTACCTGCTGTGCGGCAGACAGCTACCTGTGTCCCCGTGTGTCTCAGCGTGCGTACCTGCTGTGCGGCAGACAGCTGGCTGTGTCCCCGTGTGTCACAGCGTGCGTACCTGCTGTGCGGCAGACAGCTGGCTGTGTCCCCGTGTGTCACAGCGTGCGTACCTGCTGTGTGGCAGACAGCTGGCTGTGTCCCCGTGTGTCACAGCGTGCGTACCTGCTGTGCGGCAGACAGCTGGCTGTGTCCCCGTGTGTCACAGCGTGCGTACCTGCTGTGTGGCAGACAGCTACCTGTGTCCCCGTGTGTCTCAGCGTGCGTACCTGCTGTGCGGCAGACAGCTGGCTGTGTCCCCGTGTGTCACAGCGTGCGTACCTGCTGTGCGGCAGACAGCTGGCTGTGTCCCCGTGTGTCACAGCGTGCGTACCTGCTGTGTGGCAGACAGCTGGCTGTGTCCCCGTGTGTCACAGCGTGCGTACCTGCTGTGCGGCAGACAGCTGGCTGAAGGTGGCGATGGTCGCCCCCTGTGATGCGCACGCCTCCTCCGCTTGTGTGCGGTTCAGAAGGTACTGCCCCTTGACGGAGCGCACGTGGGACACACCGGCCACTCCCTCTACGGGGGGGGAAGGGCAGCAGGGGGGCAGCCAGGGGGCAGGTCGCATCTCGCCGTCAGTGCACTTGCTATTCAGGCGACCACTAAGGCAGGCGCTGTGTCTCGCAGACGATACTCGCGAGGCGGTACAATACGATGAGACGCGACGCCCTCTCACAACTGAGCAACCGGCGGTGTCACCGCTCGAACCGTGGTGAGCGGCAGCTCGGGCGGTGACGCCACGACCCTGCTGCTCCCCGGGACGACGTCCTCACAGGCCACCGGTACGCGCAGCATTCACCGGGGCGGCCCGCTGGTTCCGCACCGCCAATCTCTGGCCGCCGTGCTCACTCTAGAGCGGGGCCCGGAGTCCTCCTCCTCCTCCCTCCTCCGCGCGGAACCCGCACACCCGCTCACCCGCCCACCCACCCACCCACATGCTCACCCGCTCACCCGCACACCCACATGCTCACCCGCTCACCCGCTCACCCGCTCACCCGCTCACCCGCTCACCCGCCACCCGCACACCCGCTCACCCGCCCACCCACATGCTCACCCGCTCACCCGCTCACCCGCCCACCCGCTCACCCGCCCACCCGCTCACCCGCCCACCCGCCCACCCGCTAACCCGCTCACCCGCCCACCCACATGCTCACCCGCTCACCCGCCCGCCCACCCGCTGACCCGCACGCTCACCCGCGTGGTGGAGGTCGGTGCAGGTGGCGTCTGGGTGGCACCGTCCGTTGTCCACCAGGCAGCGGTCGATTGGCGGCGCCGCCACGGGCAGGCACTGCTCCCCGTTGCCCACGAAGCCGGCGCCGCACGTGCATCGCCGCTTGTTCTGCACCACCACCATCACCACCACCCCCATCACCACCACCACCACCACCCCCATCACCACCACCACCACCCCCACCCCCACCACCACCCCCATCACCACCACCCCCACCACCACCACCCCCCACCACCGCCACCACCACCACCACCACCACCACCCCCACCACCACCACCCCCACCACCACCACCCCCACCACCGCCACCACCACCACCACCCCCATCACCACCACCACCCCCACCACCACCACCACCACCCCCACCACCACCACCCCCGGGCACGCAAAGGCAAAGGATCCCCCGCGTGACCTTTAACGGCGGGGCCATGGATGCAAGTGCACGGTTGACTACGTACGGTGCGAAAGAAGCTCAACGTACCCGGAGAAAACCAAAACCAAAACCCGTGAGGTGGTAGTGGGGGCGGGAGTAGCGCAAGTCAACGGGGCTAGCGTCTGGGCGCAAGCCAGCGTCTGGGTGCAAGCTAGTGTCTGGGTGCAAGCTAGCGTCTGGGCGCAAGCTAGCGTCTGGGCGCAAGCTAGAGTCTGGGTGCAGGCTAGCGTCTGGGTGCAAGCTAGCGTCTGGGTGCAAGCTAGTGCCTGGGTGCAAGCTAGCGTCTGGGTGCAAGCTAGCGTCTGGGTGCAGGCTAGTGTCTGGGTGCAAGCTAGCGTCTAGGTGCAAGCTAGAGTCTGGGTGCAAGCTAGCGTCTGGGTGCAAGCTAGCGTCTGGGTGCAAGCTAGCGTCTGGGTGCAAGCTAGCGTCTGGGTGGAAGCTAGTGTCTGGGTGCAAGCTAGCGTCTGGGTGCAAGCTAGCGTCTGGGTGCAAGCTAGCGTCTGGGTGCAAGCTAGCGTCTGGGCGCGTGCCCGCGTCTCACCGGTCCCGTCATGGTGCACGCCGCGTTCTCGCTGCACCCTCCGTTGTTGTCGTTTGCGCAGCGGTCCTGCCAGCGGCACACGCGCCCGTCGCCCTCGTAGCCCGTGCGGCAGCGGCACTCCACCTTCGTGCCCTTCTGGTAGCAGCCGGCCCACTTGTGGCAGCCGCCGTTGGCCTGCTTGCACAGGCTCACCACTGGCTCGCGCCCACGGGGAGACGGGGCGAGGGGTGAAGCCGTCATCGCCCGTCTCGTTTGTGTCGCTCGTCCGCCCCGTTTGTACCGTCCGTCCTGTTAGTTCCCGTCCTGTTAGTATCAACCGTTCTGTTAGTATCGTCTTGTGTGTACCATCCTGTTAGTCGTGTCCTGTTACTACCGTCCTGTTAGTATCAACCGTCCTGTTAGTATCAACCGTCCTGTTAGTACCGTCTTGTTTGTACCATCCTGTTAGTCGTGTCCTGTTACTACCGTCCTGTTAGTATCAACCGTCCTGTTAGTATCAACCGTCCTGTTAGTACCGTCTTGTTTGTACCATCCTGTTAGTCATGTCCTGTTACTACCGTCCTGTTAGTACCGTCTTGTGTGTACCATCCTGTTAGTATCAACCATCCTGTTAGTTCCCATCCTTTAGTATCAACCATCCTGTTACTACCGTCTTGTGTGTACCATCCTGTTAGTACCGTCCTGTTAGTATCAACCGTCCTGTTAGTATCGTCTTGTGTGTACCATCCTGTTAGTCGTGTCCTGTTACTACCGTCCTGTTAGTATCAACCATCC
>NC_136312.1:4247587-4257587 GCF_964198595.1 Lampetra fluviatilis | reverse complement strand
CCCACTCACTCACCCACCCACTCACCCACCTGCCTACCCACCCACTCACCCACCCGCCTACCCACCCACTCACCCACCCGCCTACCCACCCACTCACCCGCCTGCCCACCCACCCAGTCAATCACCTGCCTACCCACCCACTCACCCACCTGCCTACCCACCCACTCACCCACCTGCCTACCCACCCACTCACCCACCCGCCTACCCACCCACTCACCCACCTGCCTACCCACCCACTCACCCACCTGCCTACCCACCCACTCACCGACCTGCCTACCCACCCACTCACCCACCTGCCTACCCACCCACTCACCCACCCGCCTACCCACCCAGTCATCCACCTGCCTACCCACCCAGTCAGTCACCTGCCCACACACCCAGTCAGTCACCTGCCCACCCACCCACTCACCCACCTGCCTACCCACCCACTCACCCACCCGCCTACCCACCCAGTCATCCACCTGCCTACCCACCCAGTCAGTCACCTGCCCACCCACCCAGTCATCCACTACTCCACCCACTCACCTATCGAGCGACCCACCCACTCGCCCACGTATCTATGGCCTAACTTTTCTACACCTGCTGACTCACCTGCCCACTCACCCACTCGCCCACTCACCTATCTAGTCAAGACAAAGATCCCCCGTATAGCCTCAACATACTTTTGGGGCAAGTGCTAACAGCGAGCACCGGCACGGCACCAGCACGGCACCAGCACCACACCCGGCCGCCTTTGTCTCCCCAGTGGCGATGTTTACGCATCATACCAGGTACTCATTTGAGGCTCAGTAAACCTAGGGGAGGCCCAGGACCGGTTCAGATATTCATCATTGGTGTTGGTGGCCATGAGCGGGAATTTAACTCGGGTCTCTGGGTTTATGGGTTCGTAGCGCAGCGCGTTAACCGCTGCACCACCACTCCCCGTCTATATAGCCATCCACCAGCTCACCTGCCCACCTGCCCACCCGCCCGACCACACGCTCACCCACCCACCCACTCACCCACCCACTCAACCGCCCGCTCACCCACCCGCTCACCCGCCCGCTCATCCACCCGCTCACCCGCCCGCTCACCCAGCCGCTCACCCGCCCGCTCATCCACCCGCTCACCCGCCCGCTCACCCAGCCGCTCACCCGCCCGCTCACCCGCCCGCTCACCCGCCCGCTCACCCGCCCGCTCACCCGCCCGCTCACCCAGCCGCTCACCCGCCCGCTCACCCGCCCGCTCACCCGCCCGCTCACCCGCCCGCTCACCCGCCCGCTCACCCGCCCGCTCACCCGCCCGCTCACCCGCCCGCTCACCCGCCCGCTCACCCGCCCGCCCGCTCACCCGCCCACCCACCCGCCCGCTCACCAACCCGCTCAACAACCCGTTCACCCGCCCGCTCACCCAGCCGCTCACCCACCCGCTCACCCACCCACCCACTCACCCACCCACGCACCCGCCCGCTCACCAACCCGCTCACCAACCCGCTCACCCGCCCCACCCGCCCGCTCACCCGCGTGACCACCCACTGTGCCGCCCCTCCACGCGCCGCGCGGCGCCCACCTTGATGTCGATGGTGGTGAAGACGTCGCAGCGTCCCCCGACGCTGGGCGGCTGCAGCAGCGCGTCGAGGCCGTACAGCAGCCCCCCGTCAAACTCGAGCGCACGCCGCACGATGCGGGCGCTCCCCTCGTTCACGAAGAGCTCGCCCTGCGCGCACGCGCAGACAAAGATCCCCCGTGTAGCCCACGCGCGCCCGTGGGGCAAGTGCTGGTGCACGCGAGTGTGAGTGGGCGAGTTGAGTGGGCGAGTAAGCGAGTGAGCGAGCTGAAAAGTGTTCGCTTTAAAATAATCCGTGCTGGTGCTGGTGGTAGTGGTGCTGGTGGTGCTGCTGCTGGTGGTGGTGCTGGTGCTAGTGGTGGTGGTGCTGGTGGTAGTGGTGCTGGTGGTGGTGCTGGTGGTGGTGGTGCTGGTGCTAGTGGTGGTGGTGCTGGTGGTGGTTGTGCTGGTGGTGGTGGCGGTGCTGGTGGTGTTATAATCATCATCTCAACTTGTCCCACGCTGCTCACAGAGAGCGACGACTATTTCAACGAGACTATCTCGACTATTTTTTAATTTTACCAGGTAAGGCCCACTGAGCTCTGTAGCTCTTGTTCAGAAAGAGACCCGGCCAAAAATGAGAGCCGAACGAAGTGGCTTATCATCAAGTGGGAATTTATAGCAGCCAAATATTCCTAAATGCGCGACGTTGCTTTTGAATGTGGAGGGAAAAACCGGCGGACCTGGATAAAAATCCACGTGACCATGGGGAGAGAGACACGCAAACTCCAAATATACAGCAGCAGGCGTCAAGATCGGGATCGAATCCACGATCTCCTGTATACCAGGCGAGGTAGTTAACATCTCCTAGCTACCGTGGTGATGATAAGAGAGAGAGACACACAAACTCCAAATATACAGCAGCAGGCGTCAGGATCGTGATCGAACCCACGACCTCCTGTATAGAAGGTGAGGCTGTTAACATCTCGCCTGGCTGCGCTATGAACCCAGTCCCCCGAGTTCAATTCCCGTTCACGGCCACCACCATCATCGGTGCCAGGAGGAAGAATCAAAGATGAGCAGCAGCAGCCACGTGGTGGCGAGGAGCTGGCGCGAAATTCCCCATCACCACAAAGCTCTGCGGTCCTCTACATATGAAGGTGTTGTCGGCCAATTAGTGAGTGGTTATACACGTGAGAGGAAGCCGGAGCACCCGGAGAAAACCAACGCGTGCGAAGGGGGGCAACGCTCGATCCCATACGGGTGGAGCAGGTGGGGTCCACATCTTGCCGTGCCGCCATCTCCTGGCAGAGCCAGGG
Source organism: Lampetra fluviatilis (assembly GCF_964198595.1). NCBI lineage: Eukaryota > Metazoa > Chordata > Hyperoartia > Petromyzontiformes > Petromyzontidae > Lampetra > Lampetra fluviatilis. The sequence goes on along the minus strand of NC_136312.1, from coordinate 4,254,744 downwards.
GTAGGGCTCTTCCTCGACGCCCACACACGGGGAAAGCGAGTTTCACAACACCATCCGTGCGTGGTCCACCAACCCTCGCTGCTGCCTTCACAGCGCTGGATCACTACAGGTGTCCACCACGTGCTGTGTAGCCACCACCAGTACCGGTACCACCGCCACCACCACCGCCATCAACAACAACAACAACAACCCTTCTTCTTGGTTCTTTCGGTAAAGTCACGTAGAATGGAAATAATAAAATAATAAAAATAAAACATAATAAAATAATCCTCTTGATATGCAAATGATTTTGTCAAGGCGCTCTTCCTCCTCCCTCCCAGCTTAAATAGACGCTCCAAGCCTGGGGTGTGTCATTCAGTCTTCTCGACAGACCTGTTCTTCACCTGAGGACGGCTGCTTGCGTTGTGGCCGAAACGTCGTGAGAATTATTTCATTATGTTTAATTTGTATTATTTTATTATTTACATTCTACGTGACTTTACCGAAAGAACCAAGAAGATGAATCCCTGCAGTCACGAAAGCTTTAAATCGAAACACAACAACCGCCTATCGCCACTAAGTGGCGGTGACGTCACCACGGCACTATGTGCATGTTGAGGCCACGTGAAGTGTCGAACAGCCCGCTGGCAGGAGGTCATGGGGCAGACCCAGCAGGTGTCACGGGTCGACCGACTGAGATGAGTGGCCGATGCACCACCTGTGCCCCCTACTGTGTCAACTTGCTGTGCTTTAGCCACCCGGCGCTCCGCACGTTGTGAGCGTCGCTCCTCCGCCCTCCGTTGTTGTTGGAGGCCTATCTTGACACCGCTGGTACCAGTCATCGGCAAGTCCACTCAGCACCACATCCTCTAGTACCACATCATTCCATCTCTTCTCTAGCCCGTGCTGCGCCCGTTTAGCCCCCCTATCCGGCCGAATAAAAGCTGTTAAATAATGTGGGAGGCACCAGAAGACATCCCTGTCACACCCCAAGGTGAACAGGGAATGGCTCTGACTCCCGGCCACGAAGCTTTACCCGGGCCTGCCCACCATCATGAAGGTCATTAATGATCGTGAGCAGAGGGTCGGGGACTCCGAAAGCACAAAGAACAACCCAGAGCCCAGGCCTACTTAATGGTATCATAGTCCTTGACCAGGTCAATAAAGCCATCACCACCTCCACTACAACCACCACCACCACCGCCACCGCCGCCACCACCGCCGCCACCACCGCGGCCACCACCGACCGCTGCTGGTGCCGCCGCTCTGCGAGTCGGCGTCCGTGCGACGTGGGTAGCCGCGCCGGTGACCGGCGAGGGTTCGGCGCTGGCGGCCCTCTCACCGTGGCGTTGGACGTGGAGCAGGAGAAGGAGATCTCGGAGCCTTGCATGGTCAAGAGCGGCCCCACCGTCGGCATGTCGGATGCCAGCACCTGCTCGCGCCGGCCAGGAGGGGCGGGGGGAGGGGCGGGGGGAGGGGCGGGGGGAGGGGCGGGGGGAGGGGCGGGGGGAGGGGCGGGGGGAGGGGCGGGGGGAGGGGCGGGGTGGGGGGGGAGGAGAAGGAGATGAACACCAGGGACCGGGGCACGAGCGCCAGTGAGAAGGGTGGCGGCGGCCCCGGGACCACGGGAACGACTCCGGCGCTGAAGATGAAGTAACGGCGATGAAGCAGGGAGATCGGCGCGAGGATGGAGCGCGCCACGGGGGACGTACGTATGTACGTGTGTGTGTTGAACTTCTTTTGCACCGTACGTAGTCAAACGTGCCAATCGGAGGTGCGTGGGGGGGGGGGCGAAAGGACAGCAAACTAAGCACAAAGAAAATGAGTTTTAAATCTCGAAGATTTAAAAGCGGCTCCCTAATATCGCAAGGAAGAGAGCGTTCCAGACGGCCGCAGCAGCGCATCTGAAATCGCCGCGCGATGCGGCGACCGCCGTCTTTGTTCGACGGCCAGCAGCCAAAAGCCGCCGCCGCTGCTGCCGCTGCTGCTGCTGCCGCTGCTGTTGCCGCTGCTGCTGCTGCTGCTGCCGCTGCTGCTGCGAGGACGACCGGAGGTCGTGCGGTGATGGTCTCTAGCTCCTTGACGAGATCGGAATCGTCGAAGCCCCGAGAGTGAATGGACGGCGGTCCGGACGTGGGGACGATCGCGTGGGGACGATCGCGTGGGGAGCGATCGCAGTGTGCACGCAGGCCGGGGTACGGGGACACGGCGCAGACACGCGGGGGGACGAGGGGAACCGCGGGTCAGCGGAGAGCGTGGTGGGTGACAAGAGAGGTAGTGGTGACGGGAATGGTGGTGGCGGTGGCAGTGATAAGGGTGGTATTTGCAGTGGTCGCAATGATGATGACAATGACACCGATGATGATGATGATGATGAAGCTCTTGACGATAAATAATGATGCTAATAAAGACGACGATGACCATAACACCATTCACGATGAGGATGATGAGCATGACGATGGCGATGATGTTGTTGTTTACGTTGCCGTTTACAATGACGCCGTTCGCAATGACGCGTTTGCAATGACGCCGTTCGCAATGACGCGTTTGCAATGACGCGTTTGCAATGACGCCGTTTACAATGACGCCGTTTGCAATGACGCCGTTCGCAATGACGCGTTTGCAATGACGCGTTTACAATGACGCCGTTTGCAATGACGCGTTTGCAATGACGCGTTTACAATGACGCCGTTTGCAATGACGCCGTTTGCAATGACGCGTTTACAATGACGCCGTTTGCAATGACGCGTTTGCAATGACGCGTTTACAATGACGCCGTTTGCAATGACGCCGTTCGCAATGACGCGTTTGCAATGACGCGTTTACAATGACGCCGTTTGCAATGACGCGTTTACAATTACGCCGTTTGCAATGACGCGTTTGCAATGACGCGTTTACAATGACGCCGTTTGCAATGACGCGTTTGCAATGACGCGTTTACAATGACGCCGTTTGCAATGACGCCGTTTGCAATGACGCGTTTACAATGACGCCGTTTGCAATGACGCGTTTGCAATGACGCGTTTACAATGACGCCGTTTGCAATGACGCCGTTTGCAATGACGCCGTTCGCAATGACGCGTTTGCAATGACGCCGTTCGCAATGACGCGTTTACAATGACGCCGTTTGCAATGACGCCGTTTGCAATGACGCGTTTGCAATGACGCGTTTACAATGACGCCGTTTGCAATGACGCCGTTTGCAATGACGCGTTTACAATGACGCCGTTTGCAATGACGCGTTTGCAATGACGCGTTTACAATGACGCCGTTTGCAATGACGCGTTTGCAATGACGCCGTTCGCAATGACGCGTTTACAATGACGCCGTTTGCAATGACGCGTTTGCAATGACGCCGTTTGCAATGACGCCGTTTGCAATGACGCGTTTGCAATGACGCCGTTTGCAATGACGCGTTTGCAATGACGCCGTTTGCAATGACGCCGTTCGCAATGACGCCGTTCGCAATGACGCCGTTCGCAATGACGCCGTTCGCAATGACGCGTTTACATTTACGCCATTTGCAATGACGCCATTTGCAATAACGCGTTTGCAATGACGCGTTTACAATGACGCCGTTTGCAATGACGCCGTTTGCAATGACGCCGTTTGCAATGACGCGTTTACAATGACGCCGTTCGCAATGACGCGTTTACAATGCCGCCGTTTGCAATGACGCGTTTGCAATGACGCGTTTACAATGACGCCGTTTGCAATGCCGCCGTTTGCAATGACGCCGTTTGCAATGACGCGTTTACAATGACGCCGTTTGCAATGACGCTGTTCGCAATGACGCCATTTGCAATGACGCTGTTCGCAATGACGCCGTTTGCAATGACGCCATTTGCAATGACGCTGTTCGCAATGACGCCATTTGCAATGACGCTGTTCGCAATGACGCCGTTTGCAATGACGTCGTTTGCAATGACGCCGTTTGCAATGACGCTGTTCGCAATGACGCCATTTGCAATGACGCTGTTCGCAATGACGCCGTTTACAATGACGCCATTTGCAATGACGCCGTTTGCAATGACGCTGTTCGCAATGACGCCATTTGCAATGACGCCGTTTGCAATGACGCCGTTCGCAATGACGCCATTTGCAATGACGCCGTTTGCAATGACGCTGTTCGCAATGACGCCATTTGCAATGACGCCATTTGCAATGACGCCGTTTGCAATGACGCCGTTTGCAATGACGCCGTTTGCAATGACGCCATTTGCAATGACGCCGTTTGCAATGACGCCGTTTGCAATGACGCCGTTTGCAATGACGCCGTTTACAATGACGCTGTTCGCAATGACGCCATTTGCAATGACGCCATTTGCAATGACGCCGTTTGCAATGACGCCGTTTGCAATGACGCCGTTTGCAATGACGCCATTTGCAATGACGCCGTTTGCAATGACGCCGTTTGCAATGACGCCGTTTGCAATGACGCCGTTTGCAATGACGCTGTTCGCAATGACGCCATTTGCAATGACGCCGTTTGCAATGACGCTGTTCGCAATGACGCCATTTGCAATGACGCCGTTTGCAATGACGCCATTTGCAATGACGCCGTTTACAATGACGCCGTTTGCAATGACGCCATTTGCAATGACGCCGTTTGCAATGACGCCGTTTGCAATGACGCCGTTTGCAATGACGCCGTTTGCAATGACGCTGTTCGCAATGACGCCATTTGCAATGACGCCGTTTGCAATGACGCCGTTCGCAATGACGCCATTTGCAATGACGCCGTTTGCAATGACGCCGTTCGCAATGACGCCATTTGCAATGACGCCGTTTGCAATGACGCGTTTACAATGACGCCGTTTGCAATGACGCCGTTCGCAATGACGCCGTTTGCAATGACGCCGTTTGCAATGACGCCGTTTGCAATGACGCCGTTTGCAATGACGCCGTTTGCAATGACGCCGTTTGCAATGACGCCGTTCGCAATGACGCCGTTTGCAATGACGCGTTTACAATGACGCCGTTTGCAATGACGCCGTTTGCAATGACGCCGTTTGCAATGACGCCGTTCGCAATGACGCCGTTCGCAATGACGCGTTTACAATGACGCCGTTTGCAATGACGCCGTTCGCAATGACGCGTTTACAATGATGCCGTTCGCAATGACGCGTTTACAATGACGCCGTTTGCAATGACGCCGTTTGCAATGACGCGTTTACAATGACGCGTTTACAATGACGCCGTTTGCAATGACGCCGTTTGCAATGACGCGTTTACAATGACGCCGTTTGCAATGACGCCGTTTGCAATGACGCCGTTTGCAATGACGCCGTTCGCAATGACGCCGTTTGCAATGACGCGTTTGCAATGACGCGTTTACAATGACGCCGTTTGCAATGACGCCGTTTGCAATGACGCCGTTTGCAATGACGCCGTTTGCAATGACGCCGCTCGCAATGACGCCGTTTGCAATGACGCCGTTCGCAATGACGCCGTTTGCAATGACGCCGTTTGCAATGACGCCGTTTGCAATGACGCCGTTTGCAATGACGCCGTTTGCAATGACGCGTTTACAATGACGCCGTTTGCAATGACGCGTTTACAATGACGCCGTTTGCAATGACGCCGTTTGCAATGACGCGTTTGCAATGACGCCGTTTGCAATGACGCGTTTGCAATGACGCCGTTTGCAATGACGCCGTTTGCAATGACGCGTTTGCAATGACGCCGTTTGCAATGACGCGTTTGCAATGACGCGTTTACAATGACGCCGTTTGCAATGACGCCGTTTGCAATGACGCGTTTGCAATGACGCCGTTTGCAATGACGCCGTTTGCAATGACGCCGTTTGCAATGACGCCGTTTGCAATGACGCGTTTACAATGACGCCGTTTGCAATGACGCGTTTACAATGACGCCGTTTGCAATGACGCGTTTACAATGACGCCGTTTGCAATGACGCCGTTTGCAATGACGCGTTTGCAATGACGCCGTTTGCAATGACGCCGTTTGCAATGACGCGTTTGCAATGACGCCGTTTGCAATGACGCGTTTGCAATGACGCGTTTACAATGACGCCGTTTGCAATGACGCCGTTTGCAATGACGCGTTTGCAATGACGCCGTTTGCAATGACGCCGTTTGCAATGACGCCGTTTGCAATGACGCCGTTTGCAATGACGCGTTTACAATGACGCGTTTACAATGACGCGTTTGCAATGACGCATTTACAATGACGCCGTTTGCAATGACGCCGTTTGCAATGACGCCGTTTGCAATGACGCGTTTACAATGACGCGTTTGCAATGACGCATTTACAATGACGCCGTTTGCAATGACGCCGTTTGCAATGACGCGTTTACAATGACGCGTTTGCAATGACGCCGTTTGCAATGACGCATTTACAATGACGCGTTTACAATGACGCCGTTTACAATGACGCGTTTACAATGACGCCGTTTGCAATGACGCGTTTGCAATGACGCCGTTTGCAATGACGCCGTTTACAATGACGCGTTTACAATGACGCCGTTTGCAATGACGCCGTTTACAATGACGCGTTTACAATGACGCGTTTACAATGACGCCGTTTGCAATGACGCGTTTACAATGACGCCGTTTGCAATGACGCCGTTCGCAATGACGCGTTTACAATGACGCGTTTGCAATGACGCCGTTTACAATGACGCGTTTACAATGACGCCGTTTGCAATGACGCCGTTCGCAATGACGCCGTTCGCAATGACGCCGTTTGCAATGACGCGTTTACAATGACGCCGTTTACAATGACGCCGTTTACAATGACGCCGTTCGCAATGACGCCGTTTGCAATGACGCCGTTTGCAATGACGCCGTTCGCAATGACGCCGTTTGCAATGACGCGTTTGCAATGACGCGTTTACAATGACGCGTTTGCAATGACGCCGTTTGCAATGACGCCGTTCGCAATGACGCCGTTTACAATGACGCGTTTACAATGACGCCGTTCGCAATGACGCGTTTACAATGACGCGTTTACAATGACGCCGTTTGCAATGACGCGTTTACAATGACGCCGTTTGCAATGACGCGTTTACAATGACGCCGTTTGCAATGACGCCGTTCGCAATGACGCGTTTACAATGACGCCGTTTGCAATGACGCGTTTACAATGACGCCGTTTGCAATGACGCGTTTACAATGACGCCGTTTGCAATGACGCCGTTTGCAATGACGCGTTTA